>NC_092860.1:31102636-31159209 GCF_032062135.1 Pyxicephalus adspersus
GTGTCCCCAATAGAAGGGTCCCTGGAACAAGTGTCCCCAATAGAAGGGTCCCTGCAACAAGTGTCCCCAAATAGAAGGGTCCCCTGGAACAAGTGTCCCCAATAGAAGGGTCCCCTGCAACAAGTGTCCCCAAATAGAAGGGTCCCCTGGAACAAGTGTCCCCAATAGAAGGGTTCCCCTGACTCTCCTCGGGGTAAACTCCCCTAATCTCCCCCTGCCCCGGGAGGAGGGTCAGGTGTGGGGAGCCCCTGGTCTTACCCTGTATGTCCTCCATGTGGGTGGTGTGTACATCCTCCGTGATCCCGCCGTTCCCGGACTGTATGAGCAGCCAGCCCGCGTCTCTCCTCGGCTCCCCTCAGTCCTATCTCACGGCACCACCCCGCCCCCTGCCCTCCATCCCTGGCAACTCCCTCGTAGCGCCACCTCCTGCCAGCCCCGCACCTTTATCCTCTCCCCCAGGCGCTCTGTGGCCAGGGTGAGATTATAGCGCGTCATCCCAAACACCACCAACCAGTGCGAGGGACTACCGCCACCCAGCGGCCATACACGTGTAGTGCAGGCTGAGTACCAGGGGGAGATTAGTGTTCTCAGAGGAAAGGCCTGGACATCACAGGGGGGGAAACCTTTCCACTTCTAATCATTAGTTATCTATGTTTAGTTTTAACCTCATGGACAATTCATTTCTGTCCGTAATAATATGTATAAAACATATACATAAAAAAACAAACATTTACTTTGTAGGCCTTTATTTCTTAGGCATACCTCACCCAAATATGTCCAATATTTAATAATAAACTTTAAAAAAAAACATGAAAATCTGTTAAAACATAAAAATACTGAAACATTTATTATAACTGTACAGTAACAGATATAACATAATATAATTATTTTTATATTATAATAATGATTCCTTTGTATTGAATCCAATACAAAATAATTTAAAATCCCCGCCACACTCCCTCGCATGCATTGACGCCACTAGGGACTCCCGGGGAACGTCAGCGCACTTGTCGGGGACAGATCGGACAATGGGATCCAACGCTGGAGGACGCAGTGGGACCAGGTAAGTCTTTATTTTTTATTTGTTTAGCTACCCTGAGTGTGGCTCGGGGTTACCGCTATCAGATGATTTTTTTTACCCCAAGCCACACTAGGGGTTACCGCTCAGAAGGTTAATGTCCTTCAAGCTTGTAAAAGTTTATGTAAAAGATCAGCTGCGGAAAAGTCATAGAGCCTGGGGGGCTGAAAGGTTTAATGTCTCAGGGGTAGATTGTCATCTCTGCAGTCTGTAGGAGTGAAATGGATGAAATCTATAATAACACACACAAGCTAGGATTTTATACAAAAACATTTATAGCCATAAAGCTCTGTACAGATGTCAGATTTTTTTTTCTGGAAACAATCCTTCATTTCCACGAACAAAGGAGTGCTGAACACACAATACTGTTTTATTCTATGACAGAAATGACCTGTCCATGAGGATACGCAAAAGGTAACTGTTGTCCACTCCTCATTCCTCATCGGTCATTCATCAATCCACCATGTTAGGGGACCGCTGTACATTTGCTTTAGCACAACTGTTCATCCAGGGCAGCCTTTCCCAACCTTTCTACCCTTGATGAACCCTTGTAATAATTTTCAGTGCTTAGGGAATCGACACTAACCATTTTTTAAAAGGGGTTAATGGGAAAAATATCTGGAAGAATGCCCCCCCACCCCCACATTGATGGATAAATTAATACCTACAGGCACCTAAAAACATCTGTCATGTCACATAGCTGGTTCTACCAAGTGGCATCAGACCCAGAACTATGCAGGCATCATTATTGGGACGTAACCAGCCACATTTTCCTGATGCAGGAAAGCTAAGGAGAATAGTAGTTCAGATCACCTAATTTGATCCACACCTCACTGCTTTCTCTCTGCCTTGTCTCTACATATTTCTGAAAGCCTCCTAAAGTACTTTGTTTTGTCCCTTACTAAAATCCCTATTCAGATTCGCCACAACCATGCAACTCTATCTCTTTATCTACCATACACATTAATGCAACAGTCCTTGTACCTACAAAATTTGCACACTGATCAAACATGAACCTAAAACACTGACTGAACATTCATTAAAGTATATTTAAACCAAAGAGCAAAACACCAAATATTGCAGTTCACCAGTATTTAAATAGTGGATTTATTTTTATATGATTCTGACAATATTCTCAGGTGAAAAAGTCCATTCACTGTACTAAAGTAATGGAGAAGCAGTGTTTTCACCCAAGAACAAGCAGCATATTAGGGCTCTTTGTTATTTTTTAAACTGAAAAGTCAAATGTTAAAAAAATTGATGATTGACAGGCAAGGACAGCAGTGTTTTTGGACTTCGATTCAATCAGCAATAAATCCGTTATATCTTACTTCTCCTTGTAATTTCACTTAATGTGTTGATAAGCATATACAGCACGGCCAGTCATAGTAGGTCCCAAATCATTAGCTTAAAACCATGTTAGTGCTTGTTATGGCCGATGACTAGGATTTCCTCCGGCTTCCGCCTCACTCTGTGTCCCACTGCTATTCTGTTTGGCTTACATGCGGCATCAACTCTGCTGTCCTTGCCTGTCCTCACCCTTTGGGGTGGGGCTTTATGTGTTGCAGGAATCAGATATTTCTGCCTCCCTTTCTTTCCTGAAGAAGCAGTTTTAAACCATGAAACGCGTCGAAAATCAGCAGTGTATGCCCCTAGGATTGGGCAACCCAGACAGAAATATGTGATTGTGTCTGTCGCAAATTTTTAAGGGTTTCTTATGTAAATGTTCTTAATGTAATTAAATAAGGATATTGTTTTTAGTTACATATGGTATATATTTGTTAATTGAGTATTAGTGGCCTTGAAAGTCCCATATATTTAGGTAAATCCTCAAACCCCTAATTCTTTTTTTTATTGAGAAATAATTGTATTTCTGTATGTATAAATATCATTTATACACTGTATTGCTCAAGCAAATTATAGTTCCACTTAACATTGCCATCCCTCTGCATCTAATAATATATGCAGGATATACAGACACTTCCTGAACAAGTGTTCTCATTCATGAAAAAGCTCCAACAGTGCATATGCATACACGTCCTTTACAGCTCTTCACTTCCTCCTAGCCTATCCTTCCTATGTTTCCATGGGACAGCAGGTCACTTCTAATCGTATTGTTAGCACTACAGATTTATACAGACATCACCCACACAGTTTTGGCAGATCTGCAGTAACATGACCACAAATAAACTATTTTGTGGCTAACCACTAAATATATACATATATATATATATATATATATATATATATATATATATATATATATATATATATTTCAATGCCAAGGCTAGCCTGTAAAAGTACTTCAATTCAGCACAGTTTTGTCTATTTTGTATTTAAAGTGAAACTAAACAAAATAAAAAAAATGACACTTACCTTAAGTTCTGCAGATCCCTTGATCACGCTGGAGATGTCCTTGATCCGGTCCCTAGCCATCCTAGAATTCTCCTTCACCCCAGCGGGGAGGAAGCATCGGGCGCCGCCATCTTTCTCTGTCTTCTTCCTTCTTTTGGGTACGTCACCCAAACTCGCACTGTGCAGGTGCCATATTGGGTGGCGTAGCCCTTGTAAAGTGGAAAAAAAGAGTGTCAATCTCACTGCGCATCCTGGGATGCATGACGTAGGTATCAAGACACGATGGGCCTGATTTATGAAAGCTCTCCATGGTTGGGTAGGATACAATTTCATTAGTAAAGCCGAGTGATCCTGAAATGGATCTGGCCCAGGATTGAAAACATTTTCTAAAAACTACATTTTATAACATGTGCTAAAAAAAGGCAATTGCAGCACAAAACCTATAAATAATAAATATATGTGCAAGCATCATGATTCATTGATAACAGTATATATTAATTCTGTAATCCCTCTATTTTTAGAAAATATATATTAACTCCTGTGGTGTGGACTCTCCAATCAATTTTGAAGTCCAAGATGTTCCAATGTATAATAAATATAGGAACTGAGAATCTTTACTTAAAACATTGTGAAAAATATTCACATGAATTTTCCATTCATGTGGACAGCAAATTCCCTTAAAATATCCTATCATGTAAAGATGATTCTCACAAGTTCTCGATTCTCCTTTAGTAAATCAGTTTCAATGGCACAACATCAAAAAGGTTAATCACCGGAGAATGTCATTTGCGTGTATGGTTGCCATAGCTGATGAATGGTTTGTATGTACTGCACAGGGTACAAAGGCTAGGTATATCTTTGTGTTTTTTTTATCACTGTACAGTCTTAAAGATCCAACACATTTTTTGCCAGAGCTACAATGCAAAAAATGTTATTTATGAAAGACAAAATGCAGATTTGTTCTGATTTCTTTCACTTGTGATTCTTACAGCAGATATTCTTGTTCACAACATTAGGGAAGTTATTAGTTAGTTTGTAGCTGAACACTGTTGTTGTTGTTGTTGGATGCACTGTACCATCAGATGAAACAATCCTCATCTGTATGGTGCATAAAAAACCTTATCTCAATGAAAACTTCCAAGTGAAGGTCCCTGAAAAAAGCAGAAACAACAATCTGCATGCTATTACCTTTATTAGCCAGAAAAGCAGCTTCTGTGCTTCTCATTCAGTGTTAAGTCAAAAAGGCAATCAAATCATAATTGTTTTATATCTAATACATTCCTTTCTCCTGTTGTTCCAAATGTATGTATTCAATTACACCCTATAAAACCTTATACACAGAGAAGTTCCCTATATTCTCTGTAGTTGCAGCCTATATATATATATATATATATGTATATATATACTGTATAGAGTTATTGCGTGAACTGTGTAAGAACGAATGTAATAATTCTGTGAATTTAGATCTCCGTTAAATGTGTTTTGGTTTGTTACAAGGACCTGAGATTGTGGTTAAGGTTTGCAAATTGAATTCTCCTTTCTAATAGGAAAGCCCTTCTGATCAACTAGTCAGCCTCAAAGGACAATGGAATGATGGTGTTTAGCTAAGAAGTCAGGGAAATAAGACCCAATAATAATATAAAAAAAAAATTCCAAGAGCACAGAGGATGCTTTCTGGTGACCAAAGGTAATAGCACAGTTATTCTTCAATTACACAACTTGTTTTCAGTTACCATAAAGGCATTTACCTGCAGAAAAAGCAGGTGAAACATACTGTCACCTGGAGTCATCTTGTTTTTTTTCAGACATAGTAGTGCCCCTCTGAGGGATCCCTTGAATTGCGGTACGGAACTATAACAAGAGCCATTACTGGTAGTTTTTCCTCCTTAGTTGTAGTTGCTGGCTTTGATGTTAAGTATACTACAAACATATGTACAAACATACACTATAATGCAATATACATTACAAGCACACCTTACAAACAGATGTTGGCAAGATTTAAAGGGTTAACTGCTTTTGTGGACTTCTACCTTTTCACCTATGCTGGCACAAATGTCTACCTGCATTTGTACAGCAAAGTGGGTTTTGCTATTTGATGTAGACCTATAGCTTTTGTTCTTTTTGTTAAAATGTAATCAATTCAGTGTATCAGCATTTAGCAAATATTGTGAGTTATTCTTGCAATTACCTTAAAGTAATGTTGATTTTACTTTCACAGTTTTACAAGCTTCCTGCTCCTTCTTTGTAACAGATTTCTATTGAAGCTGTTTTACAGGCACTTAAATAGTGAAATGCAGCAACATGCTCACCTAAAGAAAGAAATATTTGCTCTTAGATTTTCTAATGAAACCTTGCCTGTTCCAGCCAGAATTCTGTGTGCTGGGTGATCGGTCCCCTTAATGCTTTCCGGTAGTCCAGGTCAGAAGCAGAGTAAGCAAAGCCTTTACCTTTATGCCAGGCATTATAGTTTTATGCTAGGAATAGGAAACGATGTAGGACACACCTTCTTCTGTCCGTCACCTGGAAGGCTTTCACAAACCCTGTAATGACATCTTAAAGAGTTTTATATGGCTTATACAAGATAAGATAAAAAGTCAGACCGAGCCATGGTGTACAAAGGAAAGGGCAAGATTGTGGGTACAATTCTAAAAAGTCAAAAAATCAGCTTTAAAATAAAGATTTGTGGATTACAAAGAGAAGGGAAAATCACCCCCACATAACTGTAAATCATCATATTGTACGGTATATTGTATATCAGCCAACTTACAGACTTGTATTCTGAGAAAGAAAGGCATTTATAGCATTATAACACAATTGAAACACAATTTAATACAACACTATTATGCAACTCAGCTGGAAACAATCACTGAGTCTGTAATTAAATATGACTGTATCAATATTTAGTTAATAATTATACATACAAAGATTAAAAAAAAATATATATATTTTTATTTGGCTTTGACAATTGGATCTTTTTTTACATATTAAAAAAAACACGTAACATTCCCATGTTTGCAAGAAATGATTTTAGATTTATTTACAATATTTACTTAAAATATTGTAGACAATTTAAAAAGTCTACAATTGATTTTAACATATTCCTAACATTAAGTTTGTATAAAGAAAATAAAATAGTATAGTATATACAATAGTATAAAGAATTGCAATCAAAATTGAGACTGCCATTATTGGTAATTGACACGGTCTATATTTACAATGTTTGTATATAGAGGTGCCTCCTGATATAGGAGAATGTTTGAGAAACACTCAACAAAAACTGACCAAGAGGTAATGAGGACAGAATGATTAGCGGTGATGAATTCTTCTAGCCTATTGCAGTTCTTTTCCCCTAAGGAAAGTCCCTGATCAGGTGCTCCGGTGCTAAAGAAAGAAATGTTTTGTATATAATAAATGGTTGGCATTTCTTCTAGTAAAGTACTAGTCTCTTTATTCTACAATATAATGTATATAAAGAAAAAAAATATGTTCAAAGAAAAAAAACTGATCACCAATCAACTACATGTAAAGACTGGTGCAATAAATATATTTTTGGTATGGGATTTAGATATACTTTAAAGCTCTATGTATTGGAGGGGCATCTCAGTGCTGGTATGGACACTGACACTGGGAAGTAAGGTATAAATGAGAAGAAGCCATTTCGTTTGCAAAGGAAGGAAGTTGGGCAGACTGTTACTGAACTCCATAGGTACTCAGCCTATGGACCTTGGAGAGCGTTTATCAATTCTGTTGCACAGCAAGGCAATTGTTAACTAGAAATAATATAAGACAAACTGTGAAACAGATTTACTACAATAAACACATTAAATACAACAATAATTAATTTCTCCCTCATCTAAAGTAATACTAAAATGGAAACCTGACCATTACAACTTCCTAATTGTGCACTTCTCTATAGTAAAAATCAATCTCATTTTAGTAATAAATCTCTCTTAGACTTTTTCAATATGCTGCAGTTGGTTGCCCATGGTTACAGGAATAGGGGGTACACAAATATGCTGTAAACATGTCGAGGGGCTTGGTGATCAAAAGACTTATTTGAGTCTGTGTCCCTAATTTGCCTGATAAATGTCCCCTTGTGTAACTACAATGTCTAAGGAGGCCTTGCCCCCCATTAATTATTTTTGTAGGTTGGGATAGAGTTATGCAGTAATAAAACCTCCATTGCTATCTGTGATCCCACTGGGCCTGAATGGGTAGTGTGGTGGCTCAGAGGTAGCACTCTTGCCTTTGCAGTGCTAAGTCCCAAGTTCAAATCTTGGCCAGGATGCTATCTGCATGGAGTTTGCAGGTTCTGTCTGTGTGGGTTTCCTCCCAAGAACATGCAGTCAGGTTGGCTTCCCCCTAAAATAAATTGACCTTAGACTGTATAAATGACATATGACCATGGTAGGGATATTAGATTGTGAGCCCCTTTGAGGGACAGTTAGTGATGCAATTATGGACATTGTGCAGCGCTGTGTTATTTGATGGTGCTATATAAATACTGGTAGGGAAATACAAAATTATGGGTTGTCACTGGAAGCGGTATAAAAGGGAAAGCTCCCAAGTGGGACACAAAAAGAATATATAGGAACATTTTGTAAGGCGACGAGAATAAAGCAAATGTAACAACTTTAATCCATGCTTTAATGCCCTTTTTTGACTGATGAATTCACATGAACTGACCTGGAGAAAAAAAAAAAAAACAACAGATGCAAAAATACAAGACATGGTCCACACATGCAATATATACATATTGATTTATATGAAAAATGTTCCTTAACAAATCTTCATGGATGAATATATACATTCTTGAAGAACTTGGTTTAGTACCTGATTATATTTTTATCTTGTTAATACTTCCTTTATATGTTGTCTTGGTGATCCATTACCTAAATATCTTTGCTTTGCTCCTTAGTATAGTTATCACATCTTGATAAAGCTAGTAATGTTTTTCAGTTCCTCAGGAATCGTGTATGGGTAGGTCTTTCTCCTGTAGTCAGGGAAATTTAACATGGGTGCACTGATATGAGAGAAGTGCACTCTGTTATCAAGTCATAACGTCACGTTAAAGAATGCTTGGCTTTATCGGTCTGCTGCATTTTGAACCTAATGTAAACTTACAGTATAGGAATTTACTGATAGAGGTCACTAATACTATTTTTTGTAACCTGGAATGGAAAAATTCAGCTACACCTGGATTCTTGTATTTGTTATTTTTACGCTGTATATTCATTACATAATATGAAAAAAGGTTTCTTCACTTTAAATGGGGTGAAATGTTGACCTAATAAAATTCCTGGGGGTATTATTCATAATAATAAAACATTATTGTGAGCTATGAAGTATGTACTGTATTGTGCAGTGTATGGATGGGGCCATCCACATTATATCATTTACAGCACAACATACACAATTAACTGGTTTGGTGCATTTAAAATATACAAAGTAGATTGGTATGGCCAATCTTTTAGCAGTGCGAAAAAACCTAGCCTGATTTCTTGTAATACAAAAAATGTATAAAGTAGACAATAATGGGAGGATTAGTAAAGTACTGTGTAAAAACAAGGTGGTCTAGATCAGTGGTCACCAACCTTTTCGGACCTGTGGACCACTAAACTTACTTGCCCCCAGGTCTGGGCCTGCAATGGGAGAGTTGTGTTCAGAAACACAACCCGCCCACTGCCCCGAGCCTGCGATCTGTACAGGACACATGGTCCGTGGCTTTGGCCAGTGCGCCTTACCAGTGGGGTCCTTCTCCTGACCCTGCTGGGGGGGGGCACTGACCAGAGCCACAAACCACTGGTTGGCGAACGCTGTTCTAGATTATATAGCAAACTGCAGAGTTATCAGCTAATACAGAGTGTACAGACTGCATTATTCTGATGTAATATAGGGAGCAGTATAAGCAGCTGGAGAGCTTTAATCAAATTCCTCCAGAACTCCATCATGTGACTATAGTTCCACTTTCTCTAGGAAAAAACACTATTTCATTGAAACTGTGTTTGTCTTTTGCTATGTAAGAGGCTGCTACATGTCACGAGATGAGACACAGACAGACTTTGCACAATTATCCTCAACTCAGTATTTAATTACAAAAATGCAGGAAGGAGAACAGCACCGGTTAGTGGCCTGTACTAACATCTGAGCTAAGAAGGCTCAGTCTATGGCCTGGTTTTAGGATAGAGGATCTCTAAACTGTGACATAACAAAAAGCCCCCTGACAGGTGGATAGGTGGTGGCATTTTTGAGTGCTTGCTACTGGCTCAGGAGAATGTCTGCTTCTATTGTTTAACACAGGGGTCCCCAACCCCCAGTCTCTCTGACTAGTGGGCCACGGTTCTGGCTGGTGCACCCCCCAGCGGGGTTAGGAGAAGGACCCTGCTTGGGGGAGCGCACTGGCCAGAGCCGTGGGCCATGTTTCCCGTATGCATCACAGGCTCAGGCAGTGGGAGGGTTGTGTCCAGAGACAGACCTGCGATAGAAGAGTGGGTGGGTTCTGACATCATGACGTCACTCTGGGGGAAGTTTCTTCCCCTTTGACTGATGTATGGCTCCCTGCGCATACACAGTCTGGAGTCCATGCATTTAGTGATCCGTGAGCTCCAAAAGGCTGGGGACCACTGGTTTACCAGGCAAAAGCCTCTTTCTCAAGTAGCTGTCATCTCAATGAGTCCACCAGGGCATTCCAATTTGGAAGTGTATACATTTACAATAAAAACAATGAACCTAATTTATTAAAGTTCTCCAAGATTGGAGAAGATAGACTATCATTGGAGAACTTGGGTGATCCAGTAAACCTGAAATGGATTTTCTAAATTCATATGCTATTATTTGGCAAATGTTTTTAGTCGTTGATCAAATCCATTCCAGGTTTGCTGGATCACGCAGGTTCACCTGCATATGTCTCCTACCTCCAATCTTATTAAATCAGGTCCAATGAACTATCTGTCAATACCTCAAAACATTGTAACACTGTATATAGTTTATGACTGAATGCTAAAAAAATTGTTTTTATTGTAAATGTATACACTTTACTATTAGTACCACCTAGTAGACTGACATTGACAGCCTCTTTTAAAAACATTTCCAATGATTTTGAATGTAATCTGAAGAATCTGGGGATTTTGCTTGTCCCTAGTCATCATAAGTCTTGCTGAACTCTCAAGAGATAATCAATTCCATTGTACAATTCTGTGCACACATGTAAAAATGTCTCTTTTTATGTTTCCTGAGTTGTAAAAAATCAAGACAACAGAAGAGAATTACGTGTAGACAGCATAACATTTCATTTTTCAAAACACATACCAACCAAACATGTGTTGTAATAGCAAGGGGTATATTTATAAAGCAGTAAATCCGACATTTTCTTAAACATTCAGTAGTGGAGAATATTACAGGTCCATGTGTTTTGAAGGCAGTAATTAATTCTCCACCTGGTAATGTTACAATGAATGTCAGATTCACTGCTTTATAAATAGACTCCTGAGTGTTATAAGCTCATCTTTTATGTGTATCCCTGTTGGAGAGTGTGAGAATTTGAAAATATTTTTATTGAAAGCAATAGAACAGTTCTATATAATTACAG
Organism: Pyxicephalus adspersus; assembly: GCF_032062135.1. Taxonomy (NCBI): domain Eukaryota; kingdom Metazoa; phylum Chordata; class Amphibia; order Anura; family Pyxicephalidae; genus Pyxicephalus; species Pyxicephalus adspersus. Next base: position 31,113,658 of record NC_092860.1, read on the forward strand.
TTCACAAGTTGGCACGTTATGTTACACTGTCAGTAATAAATAAAAGAAAAATCACCCTGTTCTGTAAATAAGAGGAGTCAGCAATACTTAGCAGCAAAGAACGATCCTCCTTAAAAAAACATATCCATATCAAACATACATAAGCTATTATAATAACTAGCAAAGTGTAACAGGCTTTGGATTGGATAATTCATCATTCTCTTTGTTATTTTTTCATCATTAATTATGTAGTAAAGGTAGTTTTTGTATTACTGGGGTGTGTGCTATAGGCCTATGGACTTCACAACTATGGAGGATACTTCAGCCATGCTCAGGTAATCATTTTAAGGTGGTCCTCTGCACAACAACATATAGGCACCAATAATATTGTAAGATTAGTACATGGCTCATCAAAGATGGCTATGTAAAAATAGATCTTAAACATTCACTTTTCATATTTCTGATACCCTACTATCTATGAGCATTCATGAGTATCATGAATTGCCTTGTTTTTTACACTAGAAAAAAACACATAGAAATAAAAAGCTTGTTAACCTAAAATACCTTTGTTGAAACACTTTATTTAATTCTGCACACTTTATAAGATAACAATGCAAATTCACAGGGTGATATACATTATTGGCAACATTTTTTTTAGAAGGGGGTGTTTGGGATTATTTTGCATCTACAAAAAGGGGAGGGGTGAGTAGGGGTACTGAGATGGTCAAACAGTGGGCACATAAGGCTAAACTAAAGGAAAGGGGCATAAAGCGGTACAGGGAATGTGAAAGAGCAGATGGTCAGTCAGAAGGAGCTAGTGGGGATTAAGTATAAAGAAAAAAACTTTAGGGAATGGGAGAGAACAAGAGGCCGGAATCATGTACAGACCAAGTGGGGAATTAGAGAGAATAAAATACATTTTCATGTAGCAGATGTATATATGTAGTTTATGAAAATTATATCAGGCTATAAATATTTATTCATTCAAACTGATTTATTTAAAATACATTTTTAGAAATGTTTAGATAATCAAGATCATTTATTTAAACTACATTCAGAGAACAGTCATATAACCCTCTCCACACACAAGGATAACCAATTACCAACCAGCATACCAGAACATTTTTTAATTAATATTTTGCTGCCTATTGTTACAGGTTGTGCAATGGCTAAATTGATTGGACAAGATATAAAAGTTGGAACAAGCAAGCTACTATGTAAAATTTAGGGCTTGTCACACACAATGGCCCTGATTCATTAAAGCTCTCCAAGGCTGGAGAGAATACTCTTTCACCAGTGAAGCTGGATGATCCAAAAAACCTGGGATGGATCTGGTCCAGGATTCAAAGCATTTGCTAGCAAATAGCAAATGACATTGAAGAAATCTATTCCAGGTTTGCTTGATCACCAAGCTTCACTGGTGAAAGTGTATTCTCTCCAGCCTTGGAGAGCTTTATTAAATCAGGCCCATTGAGTTTTACAGCTTCCTTATACTTACCAACAACTAAGTAGCACAAGGACATTCTGATTAGATATAAATTGAATGGATTGTTCACAAAATACCTTGGATTGCATAGTAGTTAGTGATTTAAAAGAGGTAATATATGCTAAGGATTAGGCACAGATTATCTAATTCACTAGGCCAAAAAAGAGAATTCATATTTGTAATGTAAACTAAACTATCTCCTCCTTAAAGTGGACCTAAACTAAATTTTTTACTTTACATATATAATATTATAAATGTATATTATATCCATGTTATAAAGTAAAAATATTACTTTTTTATTTTTAAATCCAACACCCCTCTCCTTTCTGTCTTGATTGCTGTGGAGATAAAGACTAAATGGTAGCACAGGGCTTCCCGGGATGCCTACAATGTTGGGCATGCACAGAAGGGGAATTTTCCTACACTGAGGGGATGAGATATCGATCTCATACATTAGATCGACACTCTTTTTTTCCCCTTCATAGAAAGCTACGTCATGGCGTGGGACCCTAATAAGGACTTCTCCAGCGCATTTGAGGGGTCTGCGAAAAAAGGTAAGTATGATTTTTAAAAATTTCCGTTTCCACTTTAATTTTATTGTATTTCTTTAGATCGTTTGTGACATTTATAATGTCAGCTGTGCTAGTCTTATTTACACCCTTGCTTACTGCAATTACTTTATTCTTTTCTTCAATCCTTTTTGTCTTATTTTTTTATTTCCTAGCTGCTTTTCTGATAGCAAAACATGCTAATACTTTAGGAGCACTAGTACATATTTGGCAAATTTATTATTGAAATTTGTAATAAACATTACATTAACATCATTGGTGGTATGGGTACATAAAGCTTAATAAGAATATACAATCAGATTGTTACATCTGTGACCATATAAGGAGTAGATATAAACACCCAAATCTCTTCTTTAAACCAATGCTTAGCCAAGTTTACTGCTGGAATTATAATGTAAATAACAAGTGATTGGAATGTATCTTTATCTAGTTGAGCTTTAAAGTTATTTTCACATTGCAGCTATAAATTTTTAATCAGAAAAACTTTGTGGACACAGAGGTAGTAACAGGTTCACCTTTATCTGAACGTATATTGTTTATTATAAGTGTGTGCATTATATCCTAAAGTACATTAAATTGTGCTTACTTAGGAGCCACATTTAGGATCCTCAACTTTGTTAAGGCTTAAATATATGCATGCTTCTCACACCTATGACACTTTATATGTTTTAAACTTTTAAATATTCTAGACGTGTAAAAAAATAATTGTTGCTTCGATTATGTGAGATTACAAAGAGCAGGGACCCCTCACCTAAAAATCAGTAAATACACGATGTTCATGGTGTGCAGGCCTGAAAAAAAAAGAAGAGAAAACTTTCTCAAAACCCTTAAATAAATTGGGGGTGACAAAGTTTATGAAGTCATTATTTTTAATATAAAGCCAAGATCAAGAACATGGGGCACTGACCTCAAGCTAGCAGGTACAGATTGTATTGCAACATACTTTCACCAGAATTATTGAGTAAGTTATAATGAAGCTAATGTAAACAAGCTTAGAACAAGAAGGATCTTTACTCAGACAAAAAGGTTAAAGAATAATCAAAACCTAAAAACAAGAAGAGCAGGCTTGGCGGAGCAATTATTCTATTTCTGCTGTTGCTGTTCATTGTTTCCATTGGCAGATTTACTGGCCTTGGAGATTTGAGTGATAAAATGGATAAAGCTCATCCTGTACAGGAAACGTTCCACTTATTCATCTTACTGGATATGCTGATCTTAATGAAGTATTAATCTCTGATAACATCACTCTCCATTAAAAAGTTTAAGTTCTCAATTTAAATTGTCCAAGTTTAAGACAGGAGCAGATTTAATTTAATTCCTGTTCTGCGTTATTATAACAATTAAGCTACGTACACACTTCCAATTATTATCGTTGGAAAACGAACGACGAACGATCCTGCACGATATATACGAACGATCGTATAGCACCGATCCTGCACATAGAGATAACGACACGATCGTTCGTAGATATTGTACACACAATAGATACGATCGTTTGAGCGATAGAGGAACTATGTGCACGACAGGAAAGTAAACGAACGTTCGTTCATTACGCATGCCCAGAACGTGGACGATCAACGAACGACCGTACACACGAACGATGTTCAACGATCGTTGTCCAATCCGATCCGCCGGTCCGGTCGTTCGTTTCCAACGAGTTTCCTCGTTCGTCGGCGTCGTTGGTTACTTTTTTACGAACGATTTTTTGCCCAATCGATCGTTCGTCGTTCGATTGGAACGATAAAAATTGGAAGTGTGTACGCACCTTAACTCATGTTGGATAGAGATAAGAAGATTATTATTTGTCAAAATAGCTCATTTGCAAACTTTATCAGGATAAGAATATTATATTATGTTGGAATTGTTTCAGCTTTCATTACTTTGTTTCTCTTTTTTTCCTTTTATTTTTATTTTTGATCAAATTAAATAATGAAAGTTATAAAAAAAAGGATAAGAAAATTAATTTAAAGCTACACAGGAGTATATAGCTATAATACATTGGGAGTGTATTTAAAGAAATATATTGTATAGTATATTTGTATACAGTGACCACAAGCTGAAAAACACTTTCATTAGATCCAATAAGATTGCACTGCTGGCCATAAATATTTGGTACACTTTTGCACAATATTTGTATTTTCATTTTTGTATTGCTCTCTTAACCTTTATCTTATTACATTGGATTGTTTTGTAAGCTGCTTACAGTTAAACTCCAACCTTATCTCAGTCTTGCACATTGTTTGGGCTCTTCTACTGTACTGAAAACACATATGATTTACCACAGTTACCCTTACAATGCACATTAAGTTGTAACTTACAATTTTCTATATCCCACAACTTAACTTTTACTACTATCACAATGGGATGACAACCCTTAGGTATGTACACACTTCCAATGGCTCTCGCCCAATAATCGTCGCAGGGCTAATATCAGACGAGAATCTGAAGTGTGTACACCGCGCAGCGTTCATCATCTGAACGACTGTCCTGGCGGATGGGGGAAGGGAAGGGGGAGAGAGCGCAGCGGGGTGTCGCTCTGTCTTTTTCTCCCCCTTCCCTCTGCAAAGAGCAGAGCAGTAATGTATGTACAGAGCTCGTTCATGCATCGTGCAGTGCACAGTCGTTGGAAAGGATCGTGAAAGATCCTTTCCAACGAACTATATTTGGAAGTGTGTACGCGGCTTTAAAGCCAAAAGTGATAAGCATTTTGGGTTCATTGTTCCTGGGGAACACTAGAAATGTTTCTTTTCTCCCCTACTCCCTATTCTGAATAATAGTATTGATGTTCTGTTCTCCAGTATGGACTTATATGGCAATATATGGCAAATATGGCAATATATAAAAGTAACGGACGTGACCAAGCAGAACCCAAAGCCAGCTTTACAACAAGTAAACAATACTGATACTGCCAGAATGTAATAAATACATTATTCAAATTAAAAATTCAAAAGCAATAAATACTGGAGAACAAAACATCAATACTGCCATTAAGAATAGAGAGTCGAGGGGAGAAAAGAAACATTTCTTGTGTTCCCCAGGAACAATGAACTCAAGTATCACTTTTGGCTTTAAAGTTGACATCACATTGTGAGAGTAGTAAAGTTAAATTGTGGAATAAAATGTCTTTATTTTACTTTATGTCCAGCAGGGATATAGACATATATCATAATAATATTTTTTTCAAACATTCTGTGTTTATTGATTTTGAAAAAAAAAATATTACACCACAAAAACAGTTCTAATTCTAATAGAAACAAAATATAATAATATTTTACATGATAGAAAGAAATGTACCCGTCTTCATTTTTATTAAATTTACATTCTCTACTCTTGTAGCAGTTTTTACTGATATTACAGTCATGAAAACAAAGGCTAATTTATCTAAGCTAGTCTTCAGGCTGTCTTTTGTTACAAATAGTTCTGAAATTCTTTCTGAGCACAAGAATCTCTATTCATAAAGCCTAGTCACAAAATCTTGAAGAATTTTCCCTCTAATCTTCAATGAATATAATCTACCTGAAAACTTCAAAGGGCTATTTAATACTTGGAAAGCAGAAAACAGCTCCTGAATGGCTGTTGCTATAACATCAGCTATACTTCCATTTGACAGGATATCCAGTTCCAAGCTAAACATTGATCATTGCAGCAAAATGTATTACTAGAGGAAGAGGATATTCTTTTATTATGCTTGAGGAGACCTGTACATTCCACATTAATAAATACCAATCACTTTCTTCAGGCTATGTAACAGTCGGTATCCATCTAGATTATGGACTTTAAGTTTCATATCTGCAAAGTATCTAAACTGTGTACTATTTGTTTTTCCCTTTAGGTATTGTTTATGGTTTTTATGATTTACTACCCTGTTCCTTAATTTCCAATTTCCTCCCATCCCTCACTTTACCCCAGTTATTGATAATGTTTTCATTGGTTTTAGGTTGTTAATGTTTATATTGTATATTATTATTTCTTTGCTCACCACCTTTTCAATGAAAATTATATTTAGAAAAAATATATATCAATCATAATTGTAAGAATTGTTAAGACCACACTGCACTGCGCAAACCCCAGTTGTACAGAAATGGTTTGTAAAAGCAAAACTAATCTTATATATATATATATATATATTGTTGCAATTATTGTTGTTGGAAAGAATCTTTCACGATCCTTTTCAATGACTAAGGACTGCACGATGCATGAACGAGTGCTGTACATACAGCATCGCTCTGCTCTATGGAGAGGGGAGGAGGAGAACGACAGAGCGGCACCCTGCTGCGCGCTCTCCCCCTTCCCTTTAGGAAGCATCCCTTGCATTAGGATTCATTCATTGTCCGGGCGCTGTATACACGCCAGATTCTTGTCCGATATCGGCCCTGAGCCAATTATCGGGCGAGAACTATTGGATGTGTGTACTTAGCTTAAGTTCCTTTCAGAATGAAAAGTATCTTAAGATAAATACCTGAGTATGGGTAATTCCTGTGATTTTTGGCATCACACAGAATCATTTTTTTGTCTGCAACAAAATAATACAAAAATTTAGCAATGTCAGTGTGCAGTTTCTTTTATCTTACGGTTTCAAAGTTTTGCAAAGTTTTATGGATAGTCTAAAATAGCTAGTTTTAAAAGGTACAGCTGTTATTGACTATTAAAATCATGTATTTTGTAATGGCACATGCCTCCATTGTGCAATAGGTCCCCTAAACTATAGTACATTTTTATTAAGACAAATTAGAGTTTTTTTTAGAATGTCTGTTAGTTATTGTTAAGAAGACTTTGATAACAAACAGCAAGTTCTTAAAACAAAATCGACTGGTTTCACCAAATGACTTTTGACCCTTATCCCATAAACTGTAGTAATATCCAACAGTCTACAGTAAATCAGCAATTCTTCTGCCAGTAATGCACACATAGTTACTCTCCTGAGCTCTGAAGGTTTATTTCTTCCATGAGGTGGCCCATGCATATGTGATAATTATAGAGAACAATATGTTATATAAATAAACAAGAAAGTGTGTGTGTGGGCTATCAGTTGGATATCCTGAGGATAATCAAAGTGACCTTGAATAACGTTTTTTCAAACTGAACTTCCCTGTCTGTGAACCTTGATGGAATATGTTGCATCCAAATAAAGAAAGAATATTTTTTGTTTAAAAAAAATAGGTTTTAAAATCAGCAAACAACTTTAAAATATACAACTGGGTAATTACTATAAAAGTTTTTGGGTGAAAAGTTTTAGATTTATTTTACTTATGTAATATAGACAGATAATCAATATATAGATTAATTTAGTTAAGTTCTAAAATAAGGATACAACTAACATAACATAACAACTAACCTATTTATTAGGTATGAAATATTCTGTCTGCCTTGCAATGTAACATAACTGAGAGTATTCTTTCATATATTTTGCCCTTTTGATAAGAGTAATATATCATGTATGTAATATTTCTTGTGTATTGTAAGGATTTTTATAATTTGTAGTGTAAAACATAAAACTAAGAAAAAGAGATTTTCTTGATTTGTCATGGCTGAACCCAAAAGGGGGATGTAATATTACCCTTTAAATAAATATGACACAATGGGCCTGATTTATTACATACTGTATAACTGTATATGTATATACTCAAGTATAAACCAAGATTCTTTTTGACCTGAGATAACGAACCTTGTTTTTTATTTTGGTCCCTCCAATAGATGACACTGTGTATCCATGTGTATAACGAACTCCTGCTGTGCAGTTTAACATTAAAGAGTTTGTTTCACATTTTACATGAGGATACAGCACCATCTAATGTACAAATGATCATTTATGAGCAAGCAATTTGTAAAAATTGAAAATAGAGCCCAAGTGACTTTTTTTCCTTAATAAATATTTTGAAAATAACACGTCATGGATTTATTTATTCACATTCATTTTATTGATATGTTTTTATTATTATTTTAGGTATTATTATTATTAATAATAAACGGGATGTATATAGCGCCAACATGTTACGTAGCACTGGACATTAAAAAGGAGTTGCAAATGACAGACAGATACAGACAGTGACACAGGAGGAGGAGAGGACCCTGCCCCAAAGAGCTTACAATCTAGGAGGTGGGGGGAGTATCACACTATAGGGGGGATATGGAATGAAGGGAGGTAGTGAGAGTTTTTAGAGACAGAAGAAAACAAGTAGGCAAGTTTGAAAAGATTAGTTTTGAGTGCTTTTTTAAAGGATCCGAAAATAGTTGCCAGCATTTTAGTTGAATACTGTTTAAAATTTTAGCAGTGTAAGCCAAGTATGTGCTATAACCAGTAAAATGTTGTGTACACTTGCATGGTTATGGAAGAAGTTCACCACCCACAAGTTTAGTTCCACTTTACTCCTTTATGTGTCCAATTATTGGAAGCATAAATTTGTTAAAAAATAACATATTTTATTAACATATAAAGAAAAATGTTTGGAGTTTGTGTTTTTATTGGCTTATTGGTGTAAATCCTGGTACAGAAGTCAGATGGACATCAGATCTCCATAGCTAGATGAACAAATGATTGGTGTACATAAAATGCCATTCTTTTCTAAGAGAGGAGGGGGATCGATGAGCAAATAGCACCCAACTTGGGTCATTTCCAAGCTGTCATTTATAGACATTTTGTCATTTATAGAGTGGTGAACAGAAAAAAGCAACACGCTACATTGAAATCAAAACCAAGTTAAAACATCCAGAGAAACCTGCCATATGCAATAAATGTAAAGCTTTAGCAGTATATTTCAGACATGTTTGGTACTTGTTTGAAGCAGTGGAGTCCACAGTTTTAGCCTGACAATAAATTTGGAGTTACTAATGAAGGGTTTACCTGAAAATCAGTGTTGGTGTAATTGACTCTTTTTGTACAAGCTGGTGCTTCCATATTTTTGCTATTGTATCAAATACATAGATGGGCCACTAGAGGGAGTTTTGAATGATTAACAGCCAACCCCTCTGTTGGTGATTACATGACAAATTAAAAGCTGCGAAGATTCAACTCATATGGTTCCATCTATCACTAAAACATCACAATGCAATGCAAAGGAAAGAACTATGATATTGTAGAAGGATGCAATCTGCATGGTATATCACACACACTAAGAGACTGACTGGTTAGAAAATGTATAATACTGCTTAGTTATTTGCCACGTTTTCTCCTTCATTCCAGACATGGAGACATAATTTCCACCCAACGAAGTGGAACATTTCAGAAAGTGGAGTCGGTGCAAGAATCTTCATCATACTTTCGACCTTGACACCTCCATCACCTTCCTGGGATTGGGTGTAGGCTAAGTGGTGGGCATGGTGTAGGGGAAGTGGTGGGCAGGGTGTAGGATGAGTGGTGGGTAGGGTGTAGGATGAGTGGTGTGCAAGGTGTAGGATGAGTGGTGGGTAAGATGTAGGTGGAGAGCTGGGCAGGGTGTAGGCTGAGTGGTGGGCAGGATGTAGGTTGAGGGCCCACCACTCAGCCTATGCTGAGTGGTGGGCAAGGGTTAGGCTGAGTGGTGGGCAGGGGGTAGGCTAAGTGGTGGGCAGGGTGTAGGCTAAGTGCTGGGCAGGGGGAAGGCTCAGTGGTGGGAAGGATGTAGGGGGAGTGGTGGGCAGGGTGTATGGGGAGTGGTAGGCAGGGTGTAGAATGAGTGCTGGGTAAGGTGTAGGTGGAGAGGTTGGCAGGGTGTAAGTGGAATTGTGGGAAGGATATAGGGGGAGTGGTGGGCAGGATGTAGGTTGAGTGATGGGCAAAGGGTAGGCTGAGTGGTGGGCAGGGGGTAGGCTAAGTGGTGGGCAGGGGGTAGGTTCAGTGGTGGGAAGGCTGTAGGCAGAGTGGTGGGCAGGATGTAGGTGGAGTGGTGGGCAAAGGGCAGGCTGAGTGGTGGGCAGGGGGTAGGCTAAGTGATGGGCAGAGTGTAGGCCAAGTGCTGGGCAGGGGAGAGGCTCAGTGGTGGGAAGGATGTAGGCGGATGGCTGGGAAGGGTGTATGGGGAGTGGTGGGCAAGGGGTAGGCTGAGTGGTGGGAAGGATGTAGGCGAAGTGGTAGGCAGGGTGTAGGATGAGTGGTGGGCAGGGGGTAGGATGAGTGGTGGGCAGGGTGTAGGCAGAGTAGTGGGCAGGGTGTAGGCGGAGTGGTGGGCAGAGGGTAGGATGAGTGGTGGGCAGGGTGTAGGATGAGTGGTGGGCAGGGTGTAGGAGGAGTGGTGAGCAGGGTGTAGGCTTACTGGTGGGCGGGGTGTAGGATGAGTGGTGGGCAGGGTATAGGCTGAGTATGTAATCAAAGTCCTACAAGGCAAGGCTGATGTCTAGTTTTACTGCATCTTGACCCAGTTTGTGCAACTATTTGACTGCTTACAAATGCATATAATACAAATGTTTGTAGCCAGTTTTATGTAATATACTTTCCTGTATTATAATCTAATTCATGTGTTGCAGAGGAAAGGAAGGCCGAGCCTGGGGTGCTAGAGAGTAGTGGGCGGAGCTCGGTGCAGTTAGATGGAGGAGATGTGGGTGGGGCCTGTTGCTATGCTGTAGGAAGGTATACTGGGCCGGGAACTGGGAGCCTAATCCTATGAAATTCGATAAGTGCGTATCCCAGGGGGCTCCGGTAGGACTTTGGATTTTTGTGTTTTTAAAATAAATTATCTACCATTGTAAATAAAGTAAAAATGTCAGTACCCTAATGCTCAAGGATTTTCTCATGGGACACCGGTGCCTGCCTCTTGTCATTTGAGGCCCCACAACTCACCTTCCGTGAACTGGCACCGGTCCACGGCCGGGGAGTTGGGGGCCACTGTTTTACAGGAATGTTGCGGTGACCTCCTGGTCTAATGAAGGGTTCTGTGATGGACATTTACCATTATTGATGTTACATACACATATTGGTGCTGTTCATGAACCACCTGGTAAAGCAGAATATATAACAAATGTAAAAGCTTTTTAATGTCATTCCAGCAAGGCAATATTTGATATACAGTAGATATAAAAACAAAAAGCTAGGACATATATGTGTTTTAATACTTACTTAAACTCAATTTCACAAGAAAGGTAATGTCAAAGATATACGGGCTGAAGAGTCAATCAATCACACCAATAATGTTTGAGGATGTGAAACTTTAAAAAAGCCACCCTGTCTATTGTAATGATCCCCTTGGTAAAGGCCTCATCTATTAGTTTATAGAATTGTTGTTGATGGGTAATAAAATCTCCTGGGTGGATAATACAGGGATTTATTATGAAGAATCTGATGACACATTTTTTTTTATATTGATCGTTATCCATCACCCATATATTGCTGCCTTTGTCCGCAGGTTTTATAGCAATGCTTTTTATTGCATTTGTTTTTAGTTGCATATGTGCTTTTCCTTTTGGATATATTAAGATTAGATGGTATAGCTTGTACCTAGTGGTGGAAATGTAGTTGATGTGCATTGAGATATATATATATATATATATATATATATATATATATGAGTAATACAGCTAAAGAACCAGGTCTTTAAAGCATGGAGCTCTATTTTGGTCAAACATTGTCCTGTTTCGTTTTTGAAGAGTAACATTTTGCAAATCAAAAAACATGATGTCTTTGGTTATTGTATAGCTATCAATATTTAGAAATGGACAAAAAATCACACACAATTGTAGCACCAAGTGATAACTCTATAATAAAATTATATAAAAAATTACTTCAAATATTGCCTTGCATTGCAAAGATTGCCCATTTCTTCCTATGATTTCTCATGTCATGGGCTTGGCCACAAGCAACATTCATGGATGATATTGCCTTTGTTTAAAACAAGCAATCCACATTTATGTGCTTCCACTACCAAGCTGAGGGGAGTAAGCCAATTCAGATTCGCGCTCCCTATTGTGAAGGCTGGAATCCGGCTGGTAGTGAGGCGAGTGTACGCGCACACTCGAGTCCGGACCGCGGTAATCCGCGATCGATGGCCGCGCGTACTTTCGCGCTTCCAGCGAGCGTGGATTTTATTGATGAATCAGGGGCATTCTTAGATTTAGAGAATTGCATACGGTATCCCTAGCACTAAGTCCTGCCTCAGATCTTGTTTTGCTTTAGGTAACTACCGGTATGTATTTTAGGTTTGTACAACAATTTGTGTAGGCATTTGCACAAATAAGGTATAGTGAAGGTTTTTTTTATTACTGAAATAATGACTGCAAATGGTGTAGATTCTGAGTGCTCAGGATCCAGCTATCCTACACAACTCCCAGGTCAGCACTTGCACCACAGTACTGGTTCTTAAAGAACCTCTCCGCCTGTCTGAACATAGCTGTAAGAGCCTTCTTTGAGGCAAAATAGCTGTCCTGAGGGAGAATTATCCCTGTGTACAGAAATAATTAGGTTCAAGGACTCTACCTATTTAACTAAGTTTAGGCATTCAATACTAATATACATAATTAAAGGTAACAGCCTAAACTGTGGACTCCAAAGGTTGATGCATATATCAAGATAATGTTCTTGGCTGGTAAGATAATGCAGCATGTTTGTTCACTCTTCAACTGCCATTGCTTATTCACGTGCTCTTTCCATAAACATGGTAGCGTATTTTCACATTCTGTTTCCCTCCATTTCTAGCCCAATGACTTCCTGCTTACCTGGCCTTCAAATTATTAGAGGAAGCTCAGACTAAAGCTCACATAACTATTAATGTACCCTTTAACGTATAAATTGTAGATGAAAAGGAAATTGCATATATACTATGTAAAAATAGTAAAGAAAACAGCCATGACAACAGTTTTTTTATTATTGTTTTTTTTTAATATTAATAACAATAATATAGAATTTTTTGCAGGTTTTAGAATCTTTATCCAGAAAAGGGCGAAAAACCTCTCAGATTGTAGTTGAGAGGTAAAAATTCCCTTTTGACCCCCGATGTTGTTTGGGCGATCAGACTTTGTCCCTGGACAAGCTGCAAGGTAGTTCAATGTAGATTTTTAAAGGTCCGGATTATGGTACTGCCTCGGTATCCTGGAGATTTTCCCTCAGGGTAAGCCAATCTTCTTTAAGGCTCCATTTGATTTTGAAGCACAAGCCCTGTAAGATCAAAGATAATATGGTTAGAAATGTGTTGTGATGCATCTTTCACATCTATATATGTATCTATATTGTGTATGTATGTTTGGGTCTATATTTATTGACACAAACATACATAATTTCAACAAGACTGATTTTTGTTACTTTTACCTACCTGCAAAAGTTGGAAGTTGGTGACAGGGTAGGCTATGACGAGGCTAGCTGATATCCATTCAGCTATAATTGCTGCAATGTCGTCAAACTATAAATAGAGATTGAAGGTTAGTATTATGTATGATATTTTTTTTATTGCTTTTATATTTCATTGAAATGTGATCTGAAAGTTTATTGTAAAAAAAAAGCGAGAAAAAAAAGAGATGGTGGTGTAATGTGAGCATAGCATAGAATAATGTGTATAAAGATAATCAGCAATGAAGACTTACTTGTTGGCACTGAGTGGTGGTACAGCTGTTCACGTAGACTGCTCTACATACTGTATCTGAAACATAAAGAATATATCATGGTTAGTTTAATGTCACCTAAATTCTTCTAAAAAAAGCATAACAAGCATGGGGCTATCTAGTGGAAAAGGGACTTTATAGTTTTTTGGGGATGTCAAGAGCTTGCAAGAGAGGGGGTAAAACATTAATTAAAGGTAAAATTAACTAAGATCTCTGCATTGTGCTAACTAAGGGATAGGCAAAGCAGAATTACAGGTTGTTAAATGTAATAAATGTAATGCTTACATATTAGGATGATGACAATTGCTGACCCGTTGATAGCAGCCTTTACACTGAACATTCGCCAGCTGATTAATGATGTTTTATAGAGTAATATGGAATTACAGATGTTATGGAGGATGGAGCCACCAAAAGCCAGTCCTTTTCCGATCATGTGTGGTAGTGGATAGTATGTCACTGGAAAACCACCAACTAGGACTTTTCCAACAGAGGCAATCAATCCAAGGAGTAGACATGCTTTATGAATTTTAGGGTAGCTACGTTCTGCATCCTTTAAACGTAAATTTTGCAGCCGGTACATTAGGTATTTTATCAGAGCATCTAAAATAGAACATTAAAGAGTGTTAGTATAAAGATATCTTGATTTGAGTTTAAGTTCAACAAGTAAAATAAATCCTTTAGCAAATGAATGTATTTATAAATAACATTTAGTTGGGTGCCCCTGCTGGTAAAGCTGGTTTAGAGGGTCACTTACTTATTTATCAAATCATAAGTAAGTAATATTCAGATTAGAGAGAATAGGCAAATAAAAAAACTTCAGTGTATCTTATAGACTACACCTAAAGTTATTATGAGGGCAAAAAATAAAGATTGATGATTAGATAATAACATTTATCTCCTGCCCTAACCTTTTTAGGTTTATAATGGGGAGTAGACCAGGATTGTATTTAAAACCCACATCCTCTGTGAGATTCCAAATACATATGTTCCAAGCAGGGACAATACACATTACAAAAATGGAAATATCATTCTAAAAAAGGGGCATCTGTATATAATGATCACTTACCAAGAAGAGCGGAAACGATGAGGCTGGTGCTAAGAGCAATTCTTTCTGGATAGTAGTTTCCGGTGTAGCTATAAAAGACATAAGAAGTCATGGTTAGTATAAACTATTACTAAGAAGTAATAATGATAAATTAGTACTATATTAATCAGGCTTAGGCTGACAATAAGGATATTTTGTTCCAGAAAAATATGGTTTGTGCTGTTGATTTAATAAAGGATAAAGCGTGTTTAAACTAAACGTAAACATAATCTAAACGTAATCAATGAGGTGAAGCTGTGTCCCTTCCAATTATCCTATCATAAACAAAGAAAATGTCATAGGTTAAAATGGATTTTGCTTTCACCTGATTGGATAACTGAAGTCAACACAGCGTCACCTTATTCTCTAATCCTATATTCCTCCTTGCACATCATCTAAACTACAGATCTGTCATTTTTGTGAATGTGAATGCGTTTTTGTGACAAAAGCTTTTTTCTCTAATTGTAGTAATAGCCGGAAATCTCCCAGCTCCTCTCTGGTTTCATTTATTAGTAGTATCAGACTATAATCTATGACCTCAAAGTCAGCCAACTGTCATCCTCCATACTGTCCCTGAAGACTGCCCCCAGTGGCCAGTAAGCCCACACTGGCTCTGCACAGGAATGACAGTTGGCCAAGCTTAGCATGAAGCCGGACCACAGAAACTACTATATGCTACATCAGAATGAGACTTAGAAGAGGATTTTCTGGCATTTATTGTAACGCTAGGCATAATGATTTGTGAATAAATATATCATCATGTCTACCTTTACTATTATTGCCAGAAAAGCCTCTTCTGTGCCCCCTCTGACTTTGTTTGTTTGTTATTTGTTTGTGTTTGTTACTGGGGTTACTGACTTCATGATAAGCTCTGCCAACTGGCATGTTTGTTTGTATGGATATATAATACATATATAATTAGATGCCTGACGTCCTCTGGGGAGCTAAGACAATACCACCCTCTTCCTAATTACCCCCTCTAATATACAAATAGTAATGGCTCTTACCTGATGTTCATTAAGTAGGATTTAAAATGTCCACTGATGACAGTGAGGATGTAAGATGTTGTCAATCCTCCGATGGACCAAAAAAAGAATACGAATGGCAAAAATGCCAACCCTTTAATTTCCATTGTTGAAACTCACGAAAATCGCTGGCGGTAAATAAACACTTTGCTTTTAGAAAGCAAAAAAACAAAGATCGCTAGCTCACAATAAGCTTGCTATCAGGCAATCTGCAAACACAGAAAGTGACAAGTTTGGGAAAACATCCTGCTTTTATAGGGGCATCTGATGATGTCATAGCGCTGGACATAGGCCTGCTTTGTAGCAGCCAATCACAGCACAGTACAGCACAGCACAGCTCAGCTCATCAGTGCACTTTTGTTACAGCCAATCAGGATCCAGTTAGATGCTAATAGTAGAGAATACTGGGGTGAAAGTTAGGCCCAAAAAGATTTGAAAATTAAAGGGACATGACCAGTGTGACTCGGGGTGGTAGTTACCTGCAAAAAGCAGTATTCCCGAGTCACACTCGGGGTCGCTTCAATCTAAAAAAAAAACCACTTACCTTGCTCCGCCGGCATCCCCCATTGTCTTGCTGTTCCCTGCAGGTCCTGGAGCATGTCCTTCCTTCTCGATCTCCATTTGCTTGCGAAATGCAGAGATGATCTATGGAGTTTCCCGGTGAAGTCGGTGCGGCCAGGACAGAGCGTCAGGAAATTTAAATCATTTTGTATTGGATTCACTACAAGATAGCTGTATTAAGTCCAATACAAAGAAATCTGGATATAATATTATATATATATATATATATATATATATATATATATAAAACTTCCCCCAGGGTGATGTCATAATGCCAGAACCCACCCACTATCCCATCACAGGTTTAGAGTGGGCAGTTTGTGTACATACGAGGAACATGGCCGGTGCGCACCCCAGCGCGGTCCTTCTCTGACCCCACCGGGGGGGCGCACCAGTCAGAGCTGTGGACAACGAAAATTTTCTCGCGGACCACCAGTTGGAGACGGCTGGTCAAGGAGGTAAGTCTGCCATAATGTGCCATCACACTTTGGATACCTGCCCAGTAAAACACAAGCCTTAAGCCGCATACACACGTGCAATTCTTGTCGTTGGAAAGGATCTTTCAGGATCCTTTCCAACGATAAGAACCGCAAGATGCATGAACGAGTGCTGTACATACATCACCGTTCTGCTCTATGCAGAGGGGAGGGGGAGAGCGACGGAGCGGCACCCTGCTGTGCGCTTTCCCCCTTCCCTTGCATTAGGATCGCTCATCGTTCATCGTCCATGGATCCGCCAGGACCGATCCACGGACGATGAACGACCTGGGCTGTACACACGCCAGATTCTCGCCCGATATCTGGTCGGTGCCGATTATCGGGCGAGAAAAATTTGACATGTGTACGCAGATTTAGGCTTCAGGCTGCAATAAACTCATTTAGCACTATACATTTCACTACAGATAATACATACATACTTGCTGAATATATCACTGACCATGTAATTAGTCACTGATATGTATTCTTTATCTGCATAGTGTTGGTATTGGTTGGTTAGTGAAGGTTAAGCAGTATTTGTTTTCCTTTTACAGTTGAATAGAAATCGTTAAAGGGTGTGGAAGAAATGAAACTGAGACTCTGCAAAAAGATGTGTATTTAAACAGAAAGAAAATGTTGTAGTAACATTTACATTGTTAACAGTAATTGTGTGTAACATTTAAATGCTTATAGTATTCTGCATTAACAAGAAAGTACTTAAACACATCACTAATCTTTGAAAACTAAATAGAGACATGTCCACTATCTAAAATGCCAAAAGGTGTTTTAATCTTCAATACTAAAGTTTTAAAATATTAGCACAAACATTCTGAGCCCATGAAAACCTCCCTGGATGCCCCACAATCCAAATCAGCAAAGACATAGTAATCACATGCAGAACAGTGGCTTTGAAGAAAAATGTTTTTGTTACACTGATTTTACTAAAACAGCATTGCAAATTAAAAGTTGTAAATATTCTTACTAATGTGTAAAAACTACTAAGGTATGAAAATAAGTTATAAAATAATTTTCAGATCAATCACATGCTGATGCGGATAAATTTGACCATCTAGGTATGAATGACCAAGCACAAAAGGGTTAAAGGTACAACTTACGTAAGAGTTTAGTGAATGGGTGTGTATATACTTTAACCCTTTCCTGCCTGCAATCCGTAGATAAATGTTGCTCAGAATAATGTCCAATGCTGAGGATATATTTCAAAAGATTCTATTGTAGAACCAGCAGGTGCCACCTGATATTGCTGTCTGACTGCTGTGGCTGCCAAATACAGTGATGAGAAATCATTCACCATGGTTCCCAATTATTAATTCGATATAATGTCATGTTCAGATGACATTGTTTACAAACAAGCAGGCACTGGGCAGCTGAACTGCCATTGTGCCTCTTGCAGGCATTGTGACACAAGCAATCAGATGGCTAAAACTATTAAAGTAAATGTATGCATGAAAAAAAAGAAAGGGACAATAAAAAAACATGGATGCAAAATATAACCTTAATCATTTTGTATACCATAACTCCAAAATGATTGGATGTTTTGTAGTCAGAAAACGGGATAATCCAAGGTTTATCACATATGCATTTAAAAGTCTACAATCTATTAAAAGTATTGTGATTGTATCTTGATATTTTAAAATAGATTGAAGACTGGTTATCCAAGAGCCTACTTTATAGCAAGTAATGCATTTTGCAGGCCTTATACACACGTCCAGACCTGTATACCATCCCATGTAAATGTAAATGCATATTATTCAACTATTACCCCTCAATAGTCTGTGTATAAGGCAATGACCACCAGCAAACAAACAGCAGATCAGCTATTAGTAGGGGGAGTCAGTGGTGACAAGTAAAGCTGCGTACACACGGCAAATTTTTCTCGCCCGATAATCGGTATCGGCCAATTATCGGGCGAAAATCTGCCGTGTGTACAGTCGGTCGTCGTCCATCGTCCGACGACCGTCCTGGCGGATCCATGGACGATGGACGACGACCGATCCTAATGAAAGGGAAGGGGAGAGCGCGCAGCAGGGTGCCGCTCCGTCGCTCTCCCCCTCCCCTCTCCATAGAGCATGAACGGTGCTGTATGTACAGCATCGTTCATGCATCGTGCAGTCTTTTCTCGTTGGAAAGGATCGTGAAAGATCCTTTCCAACGAGAAAAATTGCAGGTGTGTACGCAGCTTAACAGTTCCCTAGGGATAACCATGTACTGGTTTGTTTGCTTTAAACTGTTTGATTTAAATTGATTTAGATAGTAAGCTCTTTGGGGCAGGGTCCTCTCCTCCTCCTGTGTCATTGTTTGTATCTGTCTGTCATTTGCAACCCCTTTTTATTGTACAGCGCTGAGTTATATTTTGGCATTATAATAATACTGTTTATTAAAAAGAAGGAGCAATACAGTAACATATAAGTCCCATTAGAAATCTTTAGAGAAATTGCTGACCAGGCCCTTCTAAAATAAGCCAAATATCTAAGGATGATTTATTTGGGAAGAAACTAGTTGCCAGTCTCAATACCACTACTTTTAACATTTTATGTGCTGCTGTCCATATTTCTAAAGTGGTGGTTATAGCCTTTTGCTGCTTTAGATCATGCTATAGGGAATGATGGGGAATGATGGCGTTTTTTCAAATACCCTGTTTACCACTCTTGATTCTTTGCTTTCCAAAGTGTCAAAAAGAGGGCACAGTGTCTAACTATTCTTAATTTCCAGATACAGCCTTCTTTACTGTTTCACAATTATATTACTTATCACCAAGTGGGGAGGTACTGCACCATGTTTTCACTGCTAAAATTGAAGGTATTGTATTGGCCTGAAACAAGAGAATTGCTCCCAGCTGTCCCTCATGTTTCTAAACTTTAGGTAATGCTTCAAGGGACAGCGATTTTAAGTGTTTCTTACCTGGAAAAGTAACTGTGACATTTAAACAGAAAAAAAGTTTTATAGGGATGTTAAACAGTTTAAGAGAGACCTCTAGTGGTAAAAGAGTTAAATGCAGATTTTTGCAATATATATATATATATATATATATATATATATATTAAGAGGGCATAAATGTCATTTTTTAGGGAAGAACTTTGCTTTTTTGTTTTTGCTGTATCATGTTAGTGAGATTTCCCTTTACATCCTGTTCAGAGTGAGATGATCACAACTAAGGCAGCTAAAAGATTCGCCCTCTAATCTTGTTCCTGTGATAATGCCAAAACTTTGAATGGCCCATCACATTCTACAGCAAAGGCAATGGTCATCAGGAACAGTAGTAGGGTGAATGTCTCTGGTGAGGACACAATAAATAAAAGCCTCACAGAGCTGTTAACTAACCCCCCCCAAAGAAAAAACTTTAGCTGAATGTACACTTTAACATGGGTATACTATATACCTTACTAAGTATACCTGTACAACTGCTTGTTAACCCAAATATCTAATCAGTCACATGACAGCAATATTTAGGCATACACTGTAGACATCTTGCTATAGTTCAAACCAAAATTCATAATGGGGAAGCTAGATGATTTAGGTGACTTTAAATGTGCCATGGTTCTTGGTGCTAGGCAGGCTGGTCTAAATATTTCAGAAGCTGGTGATCTGTTTTTTCACACACAACCATTTCCAGGGTTTACTGAGAATGGTTTGAAAAAGGAATTTTCCCGGACTGGTACAAGCTGATAGAAGGGCAACAGTAACTAAAAAAAAAAACCTGTTACAACCAAAGTATGCAGAACAGCATCTCTGAATGCACAACACCATCAACCTTGAACACAGGTGGACTACAGTATCAGGAGATTACACTGGATGCCACTCATGTCGCAAATCGCATAAGTGCACCAAAATTGGACAAAAGAAGATTGGAAAAACATTGCCTGGTCTAATACGTTTTAATTTCTACTGCAACAGAAAGTTGGATGGTAGGGTCAGAACGTTGTGTCAACAACATGAAAACATGGATCCATCCTATCGTGTATCAACAGTCCAGCCTGGTGGTGTAATTGTGTAGGGGAAAATTTGGCTACAGCCTACCTTGGAATTGGAGTTGACTACGTCCATCTGGGAGCAGGGAGGAAAACGGTTAGATGATGCTGGATGTCCATCATGTAAATAAAGCAGGCTCTGTCAGACTTCCTGTAGCTTCTGTACATAATGTAAGCTGTGTGCACTGAAATCACACTAAGCACTTTCAGTTCTGTCAGTATAACTATTCTCATATTTTCATTACCTTTTAAAAGCTAAAGAAAAGCAACCCCCCCCCCCCCCGCCTTGTGTAGAAACATTTGAAAATGTTTTGAAAATCAATAAATATAATTACACTTCAGGCGCAGCAATAAATGTATTGTTTTATCCAGCCACACCAGGGCCCAAAGCACTAGGACTTAATAAATTAGGCATGTGGGACCCTGGTCATGTCCCCAAAAGTTTAAGTGACAAATTTATAAGTGCATTGGGAGTTCATCCAAGGAATTGAACCAGGAATTGGATCAGAATTTGATATACTACTACACTCCTATGGAACTTGTGTTCCTTGTGCCCGCAGTGGCCCCCGTGTAACTGCTGTCTGTCTTCTGGATCCCTGGCTATTGACCCCTGGCGTGTGACCTGACTTCTTTTGCTTGCTGCCTGCCTCAACCCTGGCTTTCCTTGACTATCCTCCTGTCTTGTGATTTTGTACCATGCTTGCCCACCTCGGTGTGCCCAAGGACTGCAACCTGGCCGTAACCAGCAGCGCAACATCCTCATCATCAGAGGCTCAAGAGAAAACCTGGTTACTGCTTAGACTCTGCACCTTGGCCCTTCTCAGGGCTCACACCACCTCCGTGCAAGCCATAGCACCCCCTAGTGGTCCTGTCCCTCTGTGTGTGACATGACCCCAACCATTCTTCCTCAGCCAAACTGCTCTCCATTACTTCCTCCTTTGGACTCACACGCCCCCACATACATTGCCAGACACATATTAGATCTTGTATTTTCCAAACTCTGCAACCTCACCCACCTTGACAACTGAACATTTCCTCCTTCTGACCACAACCTCCTCACCTTCAAACTATTATCTGATTATTGCCCTCCTTTGTCATTTCCGAGATCTGGTCAATGGCTGAGAGTTATCCGTAACCTCAGCAACAACCTCAAACTGCCTTACGTCCCCAACCCCCACTTTGTCTAAAATCACCTCCCCAGATAAAGCTGGCACTTAGTTTAACCACGTTCTATCTTTGGCTCTGGATAAAGTCATCCCTGCCACCTTCTGCTACCCCTGTCTTGCTAACCCCTCGCCTTGGCACAACAGCCATACTAGATGTCTACAAAAAAAAACTATTCTTGCAGAAGAGCACAGGTGGAGGAAATATGTCATCAGCTCTGACTTCAAGCCAGACTACAACCCCTCATTCACTGTCACCAAACAAAATTATCTCTCCGCTATCATTTCCCTGAAGCTTCCAACCCCTGCAGCCTCTTTTCAACAATTGACAACAATCCCTCCTAAACCCTACATCTACTCCCCCGCCCAACTACCTTTTCTGCCCAACACATTGCCACCTACTTTAAAGATAAAATTGTTAAAATCTCTGCTGTCTCAATGTCTTTGCTCACTGTGCCATTCCAACCATATCCACCCCTTCCACCTGTAAATCATCACTGGCCTCCCTCCCTGTTACCCTGGATGAAGTATCCTCTCTTCTCTCATCATCTCCATCTACCACCTGTCTGATTGACCCAACTCCCTCTGATCCACTCCACTCCCTCTGATCTACTCCATTCCGCCACCCTGGCCCCTACACTAACCAAACTATTCAACCTCTCCCTTACCACTGGTAACTTCCACTCATCCTTCAAACATGCCATTATTCTCCCTATCCTGAAGAGACCTCTCTAGACCCCTCCTCCATACCTTCTAGCTACCATCCTATCTCCCTTCTCTCATATGTTTCCAAAATTCTTGACTGCCTTGTCTATAACAGACTCACAGAATACCCGAACACAAACTCTCTCCTTGACCCTCTCCAGTCTGACTTTTGAGCTGCCCATTTCGAGTGGCCAATAAACTCAACACAAGGCACCTATTGTGTGCTACTTCCCTCCTCTTCTGAGCAGGGTCTTTTCCTCCGGTTTCATACCATATCTGTCTGAGTACAGCGCTTCCTAATATGTTGGTGCTATATAAATATTGTTTATTAATGATAAATATAATAATAATATTCCTATTAATTATAGATTTAAATTACTTCCAGATCCTCTGCAGAGCACAACACTGAATTTTAAACCACCATATTCATTAGACCCAATGCAAAATAATTGTGCAATATTATAATAGTGCTTTGAGCCTCAAGTGTTGAGAGCCCTATAGCTATCAAACTTTACACATTTGAACATTATATGGTAGTAAACTACTTTCATATATCAGTAGATCAGTCTATGTGCCTGGATCATTTTAATTAGTTTCTGTTCATCTAGCAGTTGTACTCTTTGGAAAGGATTGCTGAGATATTGCTGAAATTACATTTCATAGATACTGAATAAGAAAATGACAATGATATGGTTCAAGTCACTAACATCATTATGAAACTGAGTCTTGAGCCTGCATGTTCTAAATATAATTTCATCATAAGTGTTTGGTGTAACACACCCTTTCATTTCCATAAGAACTAAAGCAGAAATTGCTACTACAATGGTTTTGAGTCAATATTAGTTTACTGTAATTTTTTTTGTTGTTTTTTTGTTACCCCTCTGTATACACTGTACTTTCTGTAAACGCTCTGCTCAGATGAATAAACTGCTGGCTGCGAAAGCTGGGATGGCGGGAACATGGGGGGTGCAGGTTTCTGTAACAGAGAAGAGGAAAAAAGATTAGTTATGGGGGTTCTGCTGGCTGTGATTGGGGAGTGGCATGGACAAGGAAACATGGTTAGTGATTTAGGTGTCTGTGAATGAGAGGGTAAAAGACTTATAATGGTGCCAATGGCAGTGAAACTAGTGTGTAGTAACAAGAGGTACCGTGGGAGGAATCACTGAGTGCTGTAGGGGACCAGAAAAGCAACAATACTGGAAGTTTTGCTTTTAAATGAGACTTTGGGAACTGTCTGCATTTGGCAGCATTGGTAGTAAGAGAGGTATGTATTTAGTTTCTTTGAAGGAGCAGCTCTTATTTGATCTTTGCTTTCAAGAACAGAGTGAACCAAACCTGAACCAAAAGAAACAGCATATTTGTGATGAGTCAGGGACTTGGAAAGTACCTTAAATACTGATTCATCATAAAATCAGACAACTAACATTTCCAGAAGGTCAGGTTGAAGAAAGACATAGGTTTATCAAGTTCAACCACTAGGGAAATAAAAATATCTACGGACATAGTTGGGACTGATGTCAACAGTGGCAGCTTCAATATCCCTCTCCCTTCAGGTTCCTTTTAACCTTCCTAGCGATCTGAATAGGTATTTTTAAATGTCAAAGCAGTACATTTAAAAATACTTGTTTTTTTATATTTTCTGCCTTCCAGTTTCACAGTCCTGCACCCCAGCTGAGCGCTTGCACGTCCCATGCCCGGCCGGCATCTGCGTCCCCTGGCCTTGCGTACCCAACGTTCACACACTGAGGATGCAGATGCCAGGTGGGCATCGCCAGGGTACACAGATGCTGAGCGGGCATCGCTGGAGGACGCCGCAGGCACTGCTGGAGGATGCCGCAGGCACGTGGGGAACAGGTAAACCTAAAAACTCCCTTACAATTCCACTCTGAGTGTGGCTCCGGATTACCGCTTTTGGTACTGAAAATAAACTCGGAGCCACACTCGGTAAAACCACTAGGTAAGTTAAAATGCAATGCGGAATAATTTTATATTAGATCACAAAATTAGACAAAACAGATTTTAATTCCACTTTAACCAGCCATAACCTCCTAAACCTACACTAGATATTTCCTGCAGCTGCTGATAAGACTTGCACAATTGTTTAGTTCATTGATATCCCTGGGATTCTTTATGTGATCTTCTCTAGCAGGAATCTAAAGAATATCTAGCATGATGGCGCTGATTTTGCTATTTTAGTATGTCAGTTTCTGATTTGTCACAGTCGTAACACAACTTTAATGTAACAATATAGCAACAGGCAATATTGTCATCAAGGGACAGGCTGTGTGGAGCACAAGGAAGAGCTGAACCTTTTGACATCAAGTGAAATGGGTGGAATGAGGGGCTGTACATGCCATCCCAAAGCCTTGGGAAGAGGAAGAACGAGGGAAATAAATATATTAGACATTGTGATGCATACCATTACAACAAAAAAGATGCATTTAAATAGCTAACATGAGCATTTGTTTTACTGAGATTACGAGTTTAATTTTTTTCGATGCATGAAGACATGCTGTTCATTTTTCTGTTTGTGTGTTTTAAGTTACTGAGATATCTAGTTACAGTTTTGATTATACTGGGCCTGAGGTGATCCAGCTTCACTGATCAAAGTGCATCCTCTCCAGCCTTGGAGAGCTTTAATGAATGAGGTCCACTGTCTCTTCCGCAATATCAAGCTGTCCAGGCCCTTGTGTAGCAAAAAATAAAAAATAAAAAACAAAAAACAAAAAAAAACAAGGTCAAAACACCATGCGTCACAGTTTGGAAAGGTTTTGGTGTTGGTGTGTTATGCTATTGATGCATATACCATGTTATGGTAGCTTCTGAGTGAAACGCGTCAAGGACGCTAATGTGGAACTTGTTAGACATGGAATTGACAAAGTGGTTGCGTATGTAAATAATAGTGAAAAATTTGTTACATTGTTTTTTTTATTGTATTATTTTTAAATCAATGTAGAATATAATAAAGCAGCACAAGGACTGTTTTTATAATAGTGTGATCATTTATTGGTGAGCACCTTAAAAGTCCCATGAAAAATACTTTTATGATTATTTAGCGATATTGGGGATGTGGTGCAAACTGAATCCTCCCAGATAGAAATACTTTTTTCGTATCATTAGTGCTATTCCCCTACAAGTGTAAAGTGACAGATTTCCGTCAAAGGGTTCCGCATATTTGTCCACAAAACATTGTACTATAAACATTCTAGAATAAACATGGTGTTTGTGCTGTAGTTTTCTACTTACATAGCAATCATTTCCCCAGAGATGTCTTTTCACTGACATTATCCATGTTAATTCTTTATTTTATATAGTGATGTGTTTAACAAGTTTACATAATTCCTGCATTTAACTAACCTTTATTTTCACCCTGTTCAGCATTGCACACCACACTCGGGTATTGATCGTTTACAGTTTGTCCATTCATACAGATAGTAGTGACAATGGCGTATTTACTTCATTTGAAAAAGACCATTTGTCTTTTAGTTGATAAATGAATAACCCGGCCTTTTGTATTTGAATATCTGTATTGATCATTTTAAAATATACACCAGATAAGTTTACAATATTTGTATAACATTTGAATTTTCAATAAAAAAGAACAAAACCATAAAAAGGTACAGCTGGGTCCTACTAGTAATGAAGAATGTCCCAAACAGAACAGGAATAAATAACAAGTCACAGTCCAGTCCACCAGAACCAGGTGCCAGGAGTGAATTAACCACCTGGGCGTTTCACTGATGTCTGGATTTCTGTACCAAAAGCGGTACACTGTTTTTCATAATTTTTTTTTTTTTTAAATTGTAGACCTGTAACGTACAGAAATATGTCCAAACAAGGGTCTAGTAGATATCATGAATATAAAAAAAGTTTGAAACACACAATCATGTAAAAAAAAAAAAAAAATTACTTTTAATAAAATTAAATAAAAAAACACAAAAATCAGCTTAAACAAGAATACATATATAAATGAAAAATACTGAAAATGCAATAATTCGGTATACTGTATAGTACTATATCCAACGTCACATACCTATAGACAAAACCACATAAATATATTTTGTAATATTTTGTATTGGATTGGATACAGGACTTTGTATTGAATCCAATACAAAATATTTGAATTTCCCGCTACGACCCCCATCGACGGGCGCAAGCACTGACATCATTTAGGAATCGCAGAGGGACGCGTACCTGAACACCGTGGTGTTCTAATTTTTTCCGAACTTCCGTACTTCCATGCAAAAAGTGTTACATTTTTTGCATGGAAATTTATTTTAGATTGTAGGCTATAATTCACCGAATTACTCAATAATTACCGCATAACTCACCGAAATATGTCCAAAATTTTATAAATTTAATAATACATTTTTTTTTTATATTTTTTATTTTTTTTTAAAAAACATAAAGAAAAAAAAATCTTTAAAAAAAAAAAATAATGTATAATGTAATGTAACTTTACAGTAACTTATATAATATATATATAATACAATTATATATATAATATATAAAGATTTCTTTGTATTGGACTCAATACAGCTTTTTTGTATTGAGTTTAATGCAAAGTGATTAGAATTTCCCGCCCGCACCGACGCATGCAGCGACGTCACCGGGAAACCCCGGAGATCATCACTGCACACGCCGGGAGAAGACAGAAGAGAGAAGATGTTTCCGGAGGAGCTGCGGGGACAAGGTATGTATTTTTTTTTCAGTTGTAATCCGATTGTCATACAATTTTGTATGACAATCGGATTGCACTGTAACACGTTTATATTTTTAGCTACCCCGACCTTGGTTCGGGGTAAACGATTGTAGCAAGTTTACTTACCCCGAACCAAGGTCAGGCTAACCGCCCGGGTGGTTAACCTTGGCACACGTGTGGGAGTTACATCATTCTGGCCTGGCCAAGATAAATGAACACCCAAACCCAGAATCAGACAGGGTGAATATGATGGAGTGAGGAGAGATGAGTTTTGTTTCACTTTAAATGGTCGTGATGTTTTGGCAAAGATAAGTTGATATTGAAAAACAGGCCACTTCCTCCCTAGGTTGAGTAAATTAGTTTGTAGATTCCCATTCAAATCCTGCTTGCCTTGGAACAGATCCCTCAAACATGGAACTTTATCTCTATGTTGCCACAATCACTAACACAAAGAGGGAAGGTCTGTGTATTGAGTTTAGAGATTCTGGTTGGGACAGTGTACCAATGTAATATAGTCTTTTAATTCACTTTAATGAGAGCAGTATTATGCAAAATCTTATGCCACTTCCTGTCAGTCCTCTGCCTCCTAGGACAGGGGTCACAACCTTTCTGACCTCATGGACCTCTACATCCAAGGAGTCCAGACCGCACATGCGCGGGGAGCGGCGTGTCATTCAAATGGTAAGACACTTCCCGCAGAGTGACATCATGATGCCAGAACCTGCCCTCTCTCCCATCGCAGGCTCAGACCTGGTTGCTAAACATCCAGTGGGAACAGTAGCACGGGACTGTGGATGCAACAAAAGTTGTGCCCTGTGCTACCATCCCCCCAGAATGTTTAGCAAGCAGGTCTGAGCCTGCGATGGGAGAGTGGGCAGGTTGTGTTCATACGGGTGACAGAGCCATGGACCACCAAAATTTTCGGTGGCAACGGCTGCCATAGGATACCTGCATTCTTCCATGAAGTAGGAGAGTTTTCCTGTGCATTTGAAGAAAGATTGGCAAATATGGAAATTAAAAATTTAGACAACCTGCAGGTATTATCAAATATTTTTAATTGCAGAACCAACAAACATACAATATATTCAAATGTTGCATAATTCATAGTGATGAGATGTAGTTCACAGAAGATGGCTAGGAAACATTATTCTGTCTCCTTACCTGCCCAGGGACAACCCGCTTACTACCCACCACTTCCTAACACTATCAGCACCTTCCTGTGCCAGAATTTCCAACTTGGCACCCAGTATGAGTGCCATCTGTACTATCTAAGTGTAGTGCAGGAAAGGAATAGTCCTTGGGGCTCAAATCTTTAAACCTTGCAGTGTGCTACTTGACCTTCTCTATGTCTGCACCATGTGGTCATCTACTCCTCTGGTACAATATTCACCTTCATAGCTAAGGTTTCTGTTATTGTGTCATCTTGATGGATTAGTGTATACACTCTGAGAGATAAAACTTTACTGTGGACTAATTCTGAAACCTATTGGATCCACACACACGGGTGGGCATAGGGAGCCACTGCATGAGGGTCCCCAACCCTCCTCAGCCAAATATGGCCCCAAGGGGGGGAGGTCAGTTCTAAACAAGAGTCCACTGTTGGCTATGTCTGCTACTGTCCACAAAAGAGCAGAAGCATCAGAATTTGAGTACAGGGAATATCATTCTAATTGAACTCATTGCTTGTTTGTTGCCCAAATATTGTTACTGTTGTCTTTTTATCCTCATCTTACCAGGATTGCCCATTTGTTGCATGTGTGTTGTCATATTGGGTCTGATTTAATAAAGATCTCCAATAGTGGAGAAGATAGACTATCATGGGACAATCTTGATGATCCAGGAAACCTGGAATGGAACTGGTCCAGGATTGAAAATTTGGCGAAAGAAAAATTTAATCAAACATATTATAATTTAATGTACATACTACTAATATTTGTTTATCCATTGTTATATTTGTACATATGTGATTTCCGAAAGCTTGCCAAACAATCCATCACAATTGTTATACCGTCCCCCTGAAAAGGTGATTATATCCTCCACCAATATGTGCTTAAATTTGATTCAATCTTCTTGATTTGTGGACCTGTACCAACGTATGGGTAACCTGTTACTTTTGATATGTAACCCTACAAGCTATGAAATGGTACTACAGGCTGACATTCAAAAATCCGGCAACCGGACCTGAGGAGTGCCGAATTTCCTAAAATTCAGGATTTTTGAATTTGCCTGTAATTATAATGTACTAACCCCAGAGAACTATACCCGCATGGAATTGGCTTTTTCCTCCATGAGAATGCAAGGGCTATTCAAGCTGGGAAACTGAAGGATCCAAATTATCGATGGCCGGATTTTCGAATATTTATTTGTAAAATATTTGTAAACACTTTCTCTTAATTTTACTGCAACTGTGTTGTATAATACTTTATATTTGTCATTGTTTTCTCATAGTTCTATTGCAATCTCAATGCATCCACTGAAGAAGACTATCCATGAAACGCATCGGCATGTTGAGGCATCTTTTGGTTCCATTACAGCATTCACTCTTCTTGGGTGGGAGTCTGTCAGCATGGCACATCCTGACTTGGTAATATTTCCCCCACTCTTCCTAGCAAAAATGCTCCAAATCTGTCAGATTGCAGGAACATCTCTTGTACACAGCTCTCTTCAGGTCACCCACAGAATTTCTCTTGGATTTAGGTTTGGGCTCTGGCTGGCCATTCCAAAACTCTCTTCTGGTGGAGCCATTCTTTTGTGGATTTGGATGTATGCTTGGGGTCATTGTGGTGCACATGTTGTATGTATACTTCCTAATTCCATGTAGCTCCCCTCCTATTGTGATACTTCCTCCACCTCTTAGATCAGCAGTCGGCAACCAGTGG
This sequence comes from Pyxicephalus adspersus, assembly GCF_032062135.1. Taxonomy (NCBI): domain Eukaryota; kingdom Metazoa; phylum Chordata; class Amphibia; order Anura; family Pyxicephalidae; genus Pyxicephalus; species Pyxicephalus adspersus. The sequence goes on from NC_092860.1 coordinate 31,143,772, forward strand.
TTTGCAAGAAAATTTTGGTGGTCCGTGGCTATGGCTGGTGCACCCCCGAGCAGGGTCAGAAGAACCCCTCTGGGGGGACGCCCTGGCAAGAGCCGTGAGCTATGCCTCCCATATGGATTGCAGGCTCAGGGCACTGAGCAGGTTGTGTCTCAGGCCCTGCGATGAGAGAGTGGGCGGGTTCTGGCATCATGACGTCACTATGGGGGAAGTTTCTTCCTCTTTGATTGACACACAGCTCCTCGTGCATGCACTGTCCGGAATCCTTAAGTATAGTGGTCCATAGGTCCGAAAAGGTTGGCGACCACTGAAGAGATTGTAAGCTCTTCTGGTCAGGGTTCTCTCCTCCTCCGGTGTCTGTTATTTGTTGCCCTTTATTTATGTCCTATGTCGGTGCTATATGAATCCTGTCTAGTATTAATAATATTAATAATGATAATAATAAGATAACTTGTTCCCCATGAGACCTGTATGAAACTTTAGGCCATGAGCTCCATTCCTGTCTATGGTACAATCCCTTCCCTGATCATGTTGTGCTCTATCTGCTATTATTAGCTTTTCAAACCAAACCCAACATTATGGTGAAACCTTTACTCAGCTTACAAATGTATTTATATAATTATACAGAAACATTTCTCGCCCTTCCTGGAATCACAGCCCGAGTGATGCTGACAGAGGGACACTGCACCTTTAAGGCGCAGCCACTTGCACCGGAAGCGCCGAGTGTTACACAAGCGTTGTACGGAAACATTACTCTGACGTCACCGGGACACAGCGTTCCAGCTGACATGAGGCGATCACGTGACCCAGCCTAGCAAGAAGCCAGTCACGGTGACAGCAGCAGGCAAAGGTCTGTGTGTGGATGGGAAGCGCCGCCTCAGGAGTGCTGACGTAGTCCTCAAGATCACAGCACCGGCAGCCAGCGGCAGGGGGATCTAGAATCTTCTTACAACGTCACCGCCTCCTTCTTAATCGTCTTGTGTTTGTAAACTCCCCCGTGCTCAGTTCAGCCTTGAGATGTCCCAGCGACGTGTGTGTAGTAGCCGGCTCGGCTGTGGCTCCGGCTCGGCAGCAGGTGGAGTGGCGGAAGCTTTGGTTCTCCCAGTGCCCTCTACGGACGGACTGCGCTCTCTGGGGGGTCACCCTGTGGAAGTGATACGGGACATCGCTCCTGTGGAGCCGGGGAAGAAGAAAGTGGCCCGGGGCCTCGTCATGACTGCGCTGCCCTATTACTGTAGCGGGGAAGTGGTGAAAGGATTCGGCAGAGGGTCCAAGGAGCTCGGAATCCCCACAGGTGAGCCGAGGAAGCGAGTGCTGGCTGCCTCCTTCAGCTGTAATGGGCCCACAGAACCACAAGGGGCCCCTGTAGAGTAAACTCTGTTATAATGACCCCAAATATACATTGTGTGTATACTGTGTGTGTATATATATATATATATATTTATATTTATGTCATGGTTTATACACATACACTGGATTCATTACTACTTTCTACAATAAATGTGAAGGTTTATTCTTCTATTCCCCCCCACCCCTGTATGCATTCTACTGCACACGAGCACCAATGTACCCATCCACATAGCGCACACGAGCACCCCATCCACATAGCGCACACGAGCACCAATGTACCCATCCACATAGCGCACACGTACTGATGGACATTTGTACTGTGTGACCGCAGAGCGTGCTTCATGTGCTTTCATACTTTGCTGGTGTTTTCTCTTGTAACACGTTCCTCCTGGGGAAAGTGGGCACACAAGGTGTCTGTTGCTCCATGCGATGCCACCTGGCTGTGTAGCTATCCAAAGAATGGGAACGACTTTGGAAATGAATGCCAAGTCTAACGAGCAAATCGGAGTTCTGAGGTCAGCAGTACTGGAGGTTTCATCAGACATCAATGTGCCATTCACATTGCATCAGCACACTGTGTGTTAAGGCAACCCGTTCATTATAGATTATCAGCCATCACACAGCAACAAATGGAACAGGCATATAACACCTGGTACGATCGGGTTCTCCACTGAATTTTATTTACAATGCGTAAGAAGAAGCTGTAGGTGGGTGGCAGCCTCTGTATTGTGACCCAAATCTTCAGTACTGAAAGCACTGCACTGAGAAGTGCCGGGCAGTGCGTCCAGCTAAATGGGGCTGGGAGAACACTATATATACATTGATGCCCGTAAATTTGCCAGGATGGATGACGAGCGCTGTACACACATCAGATTCTCGTCAGATAATCGCCTCAGGGCTGAGAATCTTCTGATGTGTGTCTGTAGCCTTAGTCCTGTTTTTTGTTTTTGTTTTCTTTTTTGTGATTTCTCTGGGGACCCATTTACACATTATCAGTGCAGTGTGTGCATGTTGTGTGTTTCTGTACATAACCAGTCCATTCATTAAATATGTTAAAGTTCTACTTTTGAGACTCCATGATCAGGCAGGTCATTCTTACAGAAAGGGACAGGTGATGACCATTCTGCAATAATCTCTCCTATCTGCCTGATCACTTTAGGGTTCTGGCAAAAAAATCTTAGCTGTGTATGGTCAGCTTCGGTTGCCAGAATACCCAGCATTCCCGGCTTCCTCTGCACGTGGCGTGAATGAATACCGGCACGCCTGCACAGGAGTTGCGTCATTCCAGCCCAGCCAATCACGATGGCCAAAAATAGAAAAGAAAGATGTCAGTGCCCTGAGAGAGAATGGGGACAGGTGAGTAAGATGGAGAGGTTGGTTCTGCTTTAACATAATAGTTAATTTGTGAAATAACATGGAAGTTTATTGCAGTCTGTGTGTGTCAAGGTGGTTTGTGTTACATTGACAGGACACAAAAATCATCCCAATTGTGAGGTGTGAAAATGGGTGTCTGTGGATTGGAATGTGCAGATATTAATTTGTTTTTGTGTGCCAATTTTACAGTGATCCAATCATCTTCTCATTAATATGAACATGTATTCTGAGTGTTGTCCAGTGAAATTATTCAAGTATTTGCTGTGGGTATTAATTTGCTCTTTTTATATTAAATCAATGCAGAGAAGTTATTTATGCTTTGCTATTGCAGGGCGCCTCTTGTGATATACTCATGTTCAGTGGGTCTGGTAAAATGCAATTTAAGAAAACCTTTATCAGCTCCAGGTACAAATCAGTCTATTTGACCGCCATTCCGAACTACTGTAACCAATACATTATTTCATTTACAGCTAATTTCCCTGAACATGTTGTGGACAATATTCCTGCCGACCTGACTACCGGCATCTACTATGGCTGGGGCTCTGTTGGTGATGGGGAGGTCCATAAAATGGTGATGAGTATTGGCTGGAACCCCTTCTACAAAAACACCAAAAAATCTGTGGTAAGACCCATTTACCATCCACTTTTTTCTCTGTAAAATTTAATTGACTCTCTTTATAGAGAATTGTTGCGAAACACCTTTTTTAAAATCTGTTGGAGGTTCTTTTTACAGACCACATTCACAATCTATTGGAAGTGACTTTGTTTCTAAAGAAACTTGAAGGTTTTATCTGGTATAGCCTAAAATGTCATTTTTGATCAAATACGAATGCAGAACATGAGTAGCAAGTTAGTTCATTTTAGCCACAGAATATTTGATTCCATTGACAGCAGTCAAAGTGGATCTGCATCTTTTTTTTCCTAATATGCTCAAATTGGCCAACTTCTGTTTCATTAGGAGTATGTGTGGGTAAAAATGTATTTGGCATATTCTTATTTACTATGATATGAGGGTAATAATGACCTTGTCAGAACTGCTATTGCTGCACTGGATTACAAGCAGAGTTATAAACTAATTAGTTCTTCCCTGCTAAACTGGGTAAACATTCCCCCACCCCCCATTTGTTTTTCACATCTACGCCTTGTTCAGATTTTTGGAAGACACCCCCTATTAACGACCTCCTCTCTTAATATCCATAACATCCTCCTTGTTTATGTTTCTAGCACGGTCTGCCCCTCTATATCAACTGTCTGCTGTTCTTATCATATCAGACATTATCATACTACTTACAATTTGTATTTTCAGGGCTGAGATAACTTTTGCTATGCAAGCTAGACAAACCATGATAGTTAAATGATAAGAACTGTATTAACCCAATTTATTGGAACACCAATTTCTTATCTTTGTGCCTTTTTGTTTTTTTTGTTTTTTTAGGAAACTCATATAATTCATCAGTTTAATGAGGATTTCTATGGTGAAGTTCTTAGCATAGTTATTGTGGGCTACATCAGGCCAGAAAAAAGTTTTGATTCTTTAGGTGAGTATCTGGGAAATGTTTAAGGAGAAACAAAATGTTAAGTTTGTGTTATTTCTGTCTATTTGCTTTGTATTCTTTTGTTTGTATGGAAAACCTTGTCAGGGTGTCTGGATAGGTAAGGCTGTGTACACACATTGGATAATTATCTGACACGTACATTGGTCATTCATGGATTATTCAGTATGGATTCATGAGCAACAATCGGGAACAATGGCTGTACAATTTAAGGAGAAGAGAGAGCATTGGGTGCCGTGCTCATCGAGCATATGTGGTGAGCCATGTGTCACTCAGTGGGGAAGAAACTTCCCCCATAGTGACGTGATGTTAGAACCCGTCCCCTCTCCCATCGCAGGCTCAGACCTGCTTGTTAAACATTCTGGAGGGACAGTAGCGCAGGGCTGTGGACACAATAAAATGTGTCAAACAGCCTTGCTCTACTGCCCCCCCCAGGGTGTTTAGTAAGCTATTTAATGTACAGCACTGCTTAATATCTTGGGGCTATATAAATCCTGTTTAATAATAATAATAAGCATGTCTAAGCCTGTGATTGTAGAGTGGGCAGGTTGTGTCTATATGGGGGACAGACCCACGGACCACCGTTTGGGGACCGCTGCCATAGACCAGAAGGGGCTATTGTCTGTAAAGTCATTTGTCACTTATCAAAAAAGATTGTTTCCAGCAACAAACATTTTATGTATGTTCATGGAACCTTTAAGCCCATTAAAATGTGTAAACTGAAAAAAGTATTTGTATTCAAATTTGTCCTAGGCAGAGGCTCTCTCCAGGGCCTAGACTCTTCTTCCAAATGAAGGCCGCCACTGTCTTTTTCAACTGTGAGATTTTTTTTTTGACAGATTGTGAAAAAGCACAAACTTTATACGTAGTAGGAAGTGTTAGACAACATGCCAGTTGTAAATTGCTGCCTTACCCAATAAAATGTGATTTACTTTCTCTGTTCTGGTGTCCAGTGTCATTAAAACCTAAAGTTAGATAAAATTGAACATTTTTGAGTTGTCATTTACGCATAATGTGAGGGAAAGTCCCAGGGCAGGATTAAGATTAAAATGTTGCCCCCTATTCATTTCATTTTCTGTTTTGTTCTCCGGTCAGGGAGTGAAGTGTAAATCTCCCTATTAGGGTGCAGACAGCAAAAATAATTTACCTGCTTGAGTTGTATCCCTCCCCTGCAATATACAAAGCACATGATTGCTGTTATTTTTATGAAGTTATCCTCCTTTTCTCATGGAAAATGTTTTGACATGAACACCTTTTTCTTAACAGATGCCCTTATTGCTGCCATTCACAGTGATATCGAAGAGGCCAAAAAACAGCTGGACCTGCCAGAATACAGGAAACTGAAAGACAAATACTTCAACAATTCTCCGAAAATAATGAATGGCCATTGATGCTGGTCACTCGTTTAGTCATTTGTTATTCGGCACTGCACTGTTATTCGAGCTTTTGGTCAAGTTAGCTTCAGACCAATCTTTTCTCATTAAGGCTTGCTTTATATATTGTTTAAATATACATACAGTAGGTCATTATGCGATACAACCGGCACCTTTTAGTCCTATTTAATCTTTTAATAGTAAACAACCTAGAAAACCACTGACCAGCCTGTGAACACAACATGTGGACTAAAGAAAACAAAATGCTATATATTTAAACTGTTACCAACAATTCTGTAGATATAGAACTTGTACATGTTTGTGGTTTGGTTTTGTAACCGATTGTTATGAAACAATACAGGTGCACACTAAATACCCATCTAATGTGGGCATATATTACCAATATAGATTACATGTTATAGTATACAGTGCAATGCAGCTATCTGTGTAATTTATTTATTTTTGTCTTCATATTCGTGTAAAAAAAATCTGTGAATTTTACCAGAAAGTGCACAAGATAGAATGTTATAAATATCAATTCCTACCTAAATTCTAATTCATAAAAGACAAATACTTAAATCCATTTCGCCATACTAATAATTTTTGTTACTACCTAATTTATAATAAAACTGTTATAAAACAGAATAACAATTGGTAAAGTATCTATTACTTCTTGATAAGGGAAATATAATACTTGTAGTAGTGACATGGACATTTAGGTTATACCTGTGGTCATAGTTCATGTTACTGCACAGCTATGGGATGCCCACAACCTGGAGCGTTTTGTTGGTTCAGTAATGTGACCATCGGTTTACTTATTATCCAAATGTCCAACGGGTCAAAAGTGTGCCAACTACATACTATGGCTTGTCTTTCCGAACAGTTTGAGGGATGGTAGGTGAAATGGTTTACTGTCCTATTGATATGCTGCATGTCTTTGCATATTCTTAGTCAGTACATTTTCATTACATTTTTAAAAATTCATGTACAGTTGTACACTGTTTTTACCATTTTAATGTATCTGGATTTCTGCATGAGAGGCTGCTAAGGTTACTCCATTGTACAAGTACACACAACAGTAGCAGACACCAATGTGACCATTGGAATTTGGACATGAAGTGGCTGGTGGAGTTCAGCTAAACTGAGATGTTAAAAACAAATTTATATTAAAGAAAAAATATATACCAGTTCAACAGCTGGTCTTTTATCAAACTAAATATCACTCAATTACAACTTACTACAGTTTTCAAGGAAAATAGAGAAACATGGAGGCTGACCAGTTTGCGGATGAGACAAGGTGTAGGAAAGTCGGCACTCCTGTGTTCCAGATCAGTGCCTTGGGAAGTACAGAGTTCAGTAAATCTAAATAACAGCCAAGGAGTAAGCAGTTTCTGCAGTATAGGTTAAATTTGAACACATCTCAATAACTTCTATTTTAGTCTCAAAATTGGAATGGGCTGTGGGGGGTGCTCAATTTTCTTTATAATAGTGGATATTATGGGGGTTATTATAATATTTAACAGCAACAGTCTGACTATCAACTTTTTTTATAGCTTAATGTTCAGTCATTGTTGATGTAAATGTTTGGCTGTGTTGGCAATCATCAGGTTCGTTTTAAAGCCAGAATCATTGAGCAGTGTTGTGCCTCCCCCCAGCACTGATGGGTATGACATGCTGAGTTTAGTTGGTGGGTTGACCCAGCAATTTCTTCTTGCAATGTTCTTGCACGTCCCAGATGGTCAGAACCCTAAAGACATCATCGCTATGTCATCTGCTCTGTTATAGCATAAACTGTATTTGGCAGTTTGTATTTTATACAATAAATTGTGTTCTTATTTTTCCTTGCACTGCTATACCTGCGGGACACTGAATATTTTATATTTATTGGCTTTCTCCTGCCTTGTTCAAAGTTTACAGAGTTATAAACCTCTCCCCTCCTTTGTTAATGTTTATCTCCAGTCATGGTCTTTGTTACTTGTAATCCAGTTCATTTCTGCTGTTTTTAGATGTCACATTGTGGCATTAAATATGAGTAAAAAGTGCAGAATGATTATTGGTCAGTTATGTGGGACCCTGTCTTGATTTGTACTGCTGTGTGTTCTCATCCTAAATTTATATTCTATGTGTCTATAAAAATGACCTCTATCTAAAACACAACATTGTATTTACTGTGGAGAATGATGGGGAATGTTTGTGATAATCCAGTTTGTGCAGTCCCCTCCCCAAACCATCTGGCATTATATTTTTATGCTGCTTTCATGCATCATTCTCCACCAAAAATAATGTGTTGTTTTGGGTGAAGCTCACTTTGTTTTTGTTTTTTTTTTCATATCACATGAAGTAATATTCTGTACTTTAAAAAAAAAATGTGTGTTCAGTAAGCTGAATGTTGTCAAAAGCACTGAAGGAAAATGTTGTAGTTCCAGTAAAGAATGATTGTGATTTCCATTAAATGACTATTTTAATAATAAAATATACTTTTCTTTTTCTATACTTCCCTTGTATATCTTAATCAGTGTGTCTTCTTGCTCACACTTCCAGTAAGTTCTAATTGTCTGGTTTCTCATGTACACTTATGAAACTTCTGACTTGGCTTTAGTGGTAACCCTGCTACAAAGTTAACACGAATGGTCTACAGAGCAGTGATTATTTCTTCCTAACCTCAGGTTACCCCAGGCAGAGACAGAATCCTATAGTAAATGAATAGGGACAGTTGATATCTTTCTAAAAGCACTCCAACATTGTTCATTTAGAATGAGCCTGGGGTTGGTGGTTGTCATGTGGGCTTGGCCTTAAGCAGTATGCTGAAGTTTTATTTTATGTAGAAAAAAAAATTATGATTATGAAACAGTATTTATATAGCGCCAACATATTACACAGTGCTGTACATTAAATAGGGGTTGCAAATGACAGATACAGACAATAACACAGGAGGAGAGAAGGACCCTGCCCCAAAGAGCTTACAATCTAGGAGGTGGGGGAAGTAACACACAATTGGAGTGAAGATATGTAGGGGGGGTTTATATAGACAGAAGAAGATGGGTAGGTATTTATTTCATGCAATAAATCAGGTTGCTCTTGCAGCCCTTTACTAGTCATGTGTTGTTGGATAGAGTTTATCCATCAACACACAGTACAGCACTGCAGCAGCAATTGCTGTTGCCGTGCTGTGCTACTACTATGTATTCTTGGATAGAGTCCCCATTCATCACCTATAGTGCTCAGAGATCGTAGTAGAATGCAGAGGTAATCTGCAGTTAATTTTCCCACTTGACGTCACAATGGAGCTGAACTGCAGTTCCACTACGATCTCTGGGCACTACAAGTTCCCATTCATCACCTATAGTGCCTTGTATTCTTGGATAGAGAAACTCTATCCAAGAATACGTAGTACAGCGCTGTTGCCGTGCTGTGTTTCTACTATGTGTTGTTGGATAGAAAAACTCTATCTAACAACACAGAACACTACGGGCGGTGAATGGGGACAAGTCCCCATTCATCACCTGTAGTGCCTGGACATTGTAGTAGAACTGCAGAGGCCTGCAGTTCAGTTTCCCACGTGATGTCACAGTGGAGCTGAACTGCAGATTACCTCTGCAGTTCCATTACAATCTCTGGGCCCTACAGGTGATGAATAGGGACAAGTCCCCATTCATCACCCATAGTGCCCGGAGATCCTGCAATGACAGGAGGGTTCCCACGGCTGCACAGCCGCTGGAATCATGTCATTGCGGGAAAACCTGTAAAAAAAAAAAAAAAAAAAAAAAAAAACAAATTACTTTAAAATTAATTTTTATTTTTTTAAACACATTTTTACATTTTTTTCCCTAAATTTTTAATGTTGAATACCGCATTTTTTGGGTCGGGTCTATCCGAATTAGAACAGCCATATTCGGGTCGAATATAAGAACAACCCGAATTCGAAACACCAACACTACTAACAACTATTAGTCTCATACACATACCTGAGTAAGATGGCTGTTGGGTCTGTCACAGCAAGGATATTCCTGGAAAGATCCTCTAAGAGCTCTGTACAAGTCACAATCTTTTAGTTTCTCAGACAAGTGATTTTCAAAACATCATTTTTGACTCAGCCATTAAAACATTTTACACATTGTGCTTCAGTGGGTGCTATCCCAGTGCCCAGGCTGTGTACACACGCTTGATTATTGTTGTTAGGAACAATCTGATGTGTGTACATAGCCTTAGTCCTAATAATGAGACTGACTCAGCAAAATATATTTTGCAGTTATTCCTGGGAGTTCTGTAGATTTCAATTTTACTTTTTTTGACTGTATAATCAAACAATATATGGAGCCATAAAACAAAATAATATGAAAGGCTGCAAATATTAAAAAAAAAAAAAAAAAAAAAAACCTTTATTTCCATTTCAGGAAGAAATTGGGTAACTTAATAAAAAAAAAAAAAAGCCTTTCCTTTACATCAGGCTTCCCAAGCTGTATTCTTTTAAGTAGGAACTTTGTCACCTGCACATCCATTAATCTAACGGTTGCAAACAATGTTCAGTTTGTGTGTGAACTGATTCAACATACCGGTAGTTTAGGCTATAATTCTGACAGGCATTAGATATTTAACAATTCATTTAATGGAAAGCAAAAGATGTATAACAAATTGGAAAAAATGAAATGTTTTTTTTCTGGAAGCCAGTGTATTATAGCACTAGGCACTTAGTTACTAATCAACCAGAAGTTCACTACTTTCCTTGGATGGAGAAAACTCAGTGAACTTTAGTTAATAGAAAACTACAAGTTCAATTGGCTTTTATCTAATTTCCACCGGTGATTGTAAGCACAGAGGGTATCCAGCACAGTATCTCTTTCATGGACTCTTCAAGATTTACCCACCAGCAGCCCTGGACGATGATTTTAGATTTCTGGTGAAAATTTGGTGTAAAGCCGCATGGTCTTTGGTTTGGCTGATTGCTGTTTCTAGGGGACAGATATTGTGATACCTCAAACGGTCTTGCACACACACTTCCATCCAAAATATACTATTTTCTGTTTTCTTTTCCCTTCATGGACACAGTGATGATCTTTAGATCCTGATGAATGGACTATGCTGTCACCTGCAGATGCAAGACACTAAAAAATAAAATAAAATGCTTGGGGGCAGCCCTTGCTGGTGATGAACCCCCTGTCTGCTAGAGACATTCTAGACAAGATAGAACTAAAATTCTAGCTGGGATTTATTTTTTTTTAAGCCTTCAAGCGCTTGCAGTTTCTGGTGTAACAGTAATGGCATCTGCATCTCTGCCCAGGTATCAGAGTGGCCTGTGAAAATTCCTTTATGTGGAGCACATATGACAGTGCAGTTCATAATTGTTTTGCACAGTGCAACTGTTACAGGTATAAAGTACCCTGGCTCTGGTCAGTGGTGATCATCTGCCCAATTACTGGCTGTGCTGCCCCATGAGTCAATAGGGATCTATTCCTGTCCTCTCCAGTGTACCATTTGCCGTTATTGCAAAAGGTATTGATATTATTCTGTCCCACCCTTAGGCCCCTTCTTAAGAACCTTTCAGGGTCCCTGACACTGCACGCTCCCTAATATTCCTTCTTTTAAGTCTTTAAGAATCAAGTACTGCAGCATTGCTGAAGGTGATACTGTCACTTATTGCCTCATCTATGAACCCATATTTCCAATTTATGTCACCCCGTAATTTGGAAAAGGCCTCAAACACATTTATTATTGGGATGCAGGATGCAGAAGCACTGGGGGATAACATTTTTTGTATTTGTTTGATTTTCAGGAGACTTCTGGGTTCTCTAGTAGTGGACAATTGACCAGATTTCAAAACATTCACAAAACTGCCTTTTTTGGCAGATCGCCTGTTCAGGGTGGTGTGGGCAATTTATAACTTTTTAGAAAGTAAGAGTACCCTCTTCATACAAAGAATTTAGAAAACTGAGTTGAAGTTCAGTCCATCTTACTGGTTCACAAAGTCTTTTGTTCCCTGTCTTTCTTGGAAAGTGACATATCACTAAACCCTCTACCTCCTCTGCTGTCAAGCCACCCTAGCACTGCAAGGCCATCCGGTACACCAAAAAGTAGTCTACTTCCTGCATGTTCGCAGGTGGGGTTTGTCTTGTGGCATTTGTGAACCACTGATTGTCTTGAAAATCTTGACAACTGGGTACATGGACCTATTCAGGTTTCTAAATAGTATTTCATACTCCTTCACCAAAGCATAGGCTCCGTGCCCCATTCTCTCTCATGCAGTTCTAGGGTTACAAAGTTGTATAGAAAGCCAGGACTTGATATACTGCTTTCCTTTCTCTCCTGCCTTGGCTGCTTTGCAAAGGTAAGGTCTAGAACGTTCTGGTAATTCTGTAGCCTTTACCATGCTGCAGTGGCCACATGGTACATGGATGTACTTCATCTGGTGTTATCCCTGCTGCCCCCGTTACTTTTTTAATATATGTTTGTTGAATGTATTGTTTGATTATAGGGTATGACACCTGAAATACCTTTTCTATATCTATTATCCCTTAGTTATACAATTTAACTTTTTTTCTCTTAGTATAACACTGCAACTGATACTGTGACTATAGAAAGCAGGTACTCCCAAACAGTGCTGTGAATATCTGCCATAATGGACTGCATGTTTCTTATATAGCAAGTCCCCTTTAAATATTACATGATATATTACACAATCTCCAACTACAATAATACAATATTCTACAGAAAGCCATTGTAATTTTTTTTGTTCTTTCAGTTCTACAACCAGCAGCTGTGCTAATTAAATCTAACTAGAAAAAGACAGCATTGAAATCGCTTTTTTATTTATTGCTTGGAAACTATTGCAGACAGATTGCTTTGAACTACATATTGATTAAAATAAAACTTTTCTCTATTTTTTGTTTTCTGGGTTAATTACTGTTTGCTTTTAACATTTAAACAGTTCTTTATTATACTCAAACAGTAGAGACATTAAAAACAGACATTATTTATCTGAAATTGTGATGCATTTTAATAAAGTATGAGAAAATATGGATTGGATTCTTTTTTTTCTTTTTCCTAATTTTTCCATAGAAAAGTACATCATTCAGGAGCATGGTGACTGTATGATCTGTGTTGTGTAAAATAGTAAGGAATAAAAACATTTTTGCCTCTAAATTTCTTTTGCCTTTTTAAAGAAAAACAATTACCTTCCTGCCCCTTTTACACTTATACTATGGGCACACTTTGGGGGGATTTATTGTAGCTATGACTGCCCAAGTCCAAATTTGTTTTTCAGAGGGCACAGTATTTCCTATTACATTCATATATACAGTATGCCTAATGGCTGGGATATGTTGGGGGCCCGGAATGTTGAGAGAGGATTTCATGGGGTAGATCTGTACTGGAGGAGATTTGGGGAGTTAGATTTACACTGGAGGGTATGGAAGATGTTATGTAGAGAAATTCTGTACTAAACAGGTGGGTATTTGTAATAAGTGGGGGACTTGAACATGGAGGGAAAATTTGTACTGAGAATTGTGGATAATTTTTATTTGTGCTCCTGGTCAGGGAGTCACAATAATCAGTTCACAAAGAGAAAATAAAAAGCAGATTAGACATCAGTCCTTACCAATACCCAAAGCATTAAATTAACCACTTAGGTATGTCATGCATTACTATGGCCAGTGCTAGCCACAGAGTCATTTGTATATTACTGAATTATTTGTTGTCTGCATGCTGTCATGGTTTACATTTTTTTGACCATTTCTTGCCTATGCGCTGTAGATAATATAAATAATTAGCCTATACTATAATTTGTCCCACTTAAAATTTGCAAATGAAAAGGGACCTTTTCCTAATTTCCACAAACATTTGTCATGCAACACTGAAAATAACAAAAATAAATGGTTTCTGAACTTCCCTGTTTATCCACATGACAAAAAATTGCAAATGCCATGCAAATCCCACACAATATTCCAGATGCTTCACTTTAAATAACTAAATAAATTGTCCTAAGATATAAATATACCTTGTTTAGCATAATAAGAATAAATTACTCCCATGGTGTATTCATCATGTGCACTGGATTGGATCAGATTTTGTATATTATAGACATTGACTGTTGTTTTACATTGTTGTTATTCATATGGTTATTATAATTACGCTGTGGATGTTATTAAACGTGCATCTAGTGATACACAAACTAGAAACAAAATATTACCAGTAACAAAATAGAATTAAAAAAAAATTGGCAACTAATAGCCATGATCAGAAAGGAAAAGGAGTGATTTGGGTAAATACATTTTTTACGTGGGAATACCTTTTTTATGTATTCTTAGGCATTTATGTTTTGTTCTTTTTTTCAAATAAATTCATGTGTAAGGTTTCTTTAAGAATTGTCTTATGTCTGTCAAAGGTCAAACATTTGATTTATGTACAAAAGTAATAAAAATACAATAAAACAATATACTGATGCATTGTATTTAGTAAACTGACATCTGGATGATGATTTAGTATGATGGCAGAAAGGATAAAGTTATTAAATATAAGTTCACAGTTCATCTGCACACTGTTTAAATATTCACTTTTACCCTACATTACCTGCCTATTTATTTTTTTGTTAACATTATTATCTGTTCAGCCAGCCTTGTGATGGATGCACCTTCACCAGATAGCAACACCAGATCCTCAACCCCAACTGCAGCCATAGACTCTTTTTTAATCAATATATACCGTATTTTTCGCCCTATAAGACGCTCCGGAATATAAGACGCATCCAATTTTAAAGGAGGAAAATCTAGAAAAAAAAGATTCTGAAAGATTATTCCCCTTCTGATCACTCATGTGCCATTCATACCGGTATTCCCCTTCTGATCACTCATGTGCCATTCAAATTCCCTTACTGATCACTCTATGGCTTTCAAATTCCCTTTCTGATCACTCTGTGTCATTCAAAATTCCTTTCTAATCACTCTGTCGTTCAAATTCCCCTTCTGATCACTCTGTGCTTTTTTTCCACTGTACGGCAGTTAGGACAGGGAACAGCAGGTGGCACTGTGCCGGCTTCTTTCGCCCTGCTTTACAGACAGGAGAAGACACGTGCTGCTGCCAGAGAGAAGAGGAGACAGACGCTGCTGCAGCCAGAGACACACGCAGGATCGGGTATGGGGTGAGTATATTATTTTAGTTATTTTATCACACCTTTGTTGTATAGGACACACTAACTTCCCCCCCCCCCCAGTTTTGGGGAAGAAAAAGTGCGTCTTATAATGCAAAAAATACGGTAACTGTATTGGTTACTTTTTTTAGTTTGGCGTTTAGCTTTTAAGCATTTGTCATGTATTTCATGCACTGCTGGTTATTTTTCTGGAATCTCTCTCTTGATATCCAGGTAAATATTACTCAATTAAGTGTCTATGCACTAAGCAGATGTAAAAGACGTAATTCTTCTCTAAGAAATACAAGAATAATCTAACTATCCAACCTAGGTAATCAAAGCCTATAGCAGGTTACAAACACCTAATTATAATCAAACAAAATCACTGTACAGACAGAGATGTTTGTTCTATGAAGAAAAGAGAGGGAGGAATAAAACAGCAGCAATTGTTTCTGTGTGTAGCTTGGTGATCTGGCAAGACAGCAGGGTCATCAGAGGATTGCTGTACAGACCCCCCACCTCAAATTTGATCATAAATGTTCCTATCATATAGTATCTATGTTTATTCACGTTTGTTTCTGTAATGCGCCTGGGCACACAAACCACAACCAACTCCAGATATCCTTCAATCAGGCTTTATTCAGTGTCATAAAGCACAGTAAGGGTTAAGTCC
>NC_092860.1:31160089-31204932 GCF_032062135.1 Pyxicephalus adspersus
GGCTTTTTACTTTCAGTTTGGCTCAGGAATAGACACGCCCTGCAGCCAGCATCAGAGACACACACGCTGCAGCCAGCATAAAGGACACACACGCAGGATCAGATATCTGCAGCTGTCTTATAAACGGGTGAGTGTCTTATTTTAATTATTTTTTAAAAAATCGGGGGTGGCTTACTTAATGGGGATGTCCTAAAATTGGGGAAACACGGTAGGAGATTAACTGAATCCGGCCGCAGGGAATTCAAACTAACTATGTCCCGCCCCGGAGCGAGGCAGCCGAGTGCCACGCCCTCGGGGGGTACAAGAGGGATGCATTGTAGCACGCGCATCTCTTCCCACAGTACCCCTAGGACGTGCACTACTTTGCACATGCAAAGGAGTGCTGAGAACAGGATTTTCAGTAACCACATCTAAAGGGATGCAAGGGATGCTGCCTGGCTGAACAGTAGTTTGGCCAGGACGGATCCCTCCGCCTGCAGAGAGAGACAAGCTGCTAGCAGAGCAGCAGCCTCGGCCATGCTGCCTGCTACAGCGGCGTCTCCCTCTGTGGCTGGGATCCCCAGGGACACCGCGGGCTCGCAGGATGGGTAAGTTCCTTACAGTTTCTCTTTGTTTTTGGTCAGCGTAAAGAAGAAAACCTTTTTAGCAGGTATTTATCCCTCTTTCTGACCCTTATGGATAGGTTTCCCCTGCAACACAAAGACAATAAATAAGGAGTCATCTGGACAGGAAGAATGGAAATCACAACATTGGCGGAAGTTTAAACCCTTCCCATTCTGCCGAATGTGTTTTGTTTTCCTTATTGGTGAGATTCCTATTTGCGCCAGGTTCTGATCTTCTCAGCAGAGTCAGGAACACACATATAAAACAGAAATTGGTTCCAACTCTTAACTTGTCCAAGCTATAACTAAAAAATGTATGTTTGAACACATGACTACCTGTATGTACCACTGAAAACAAATAATAAAAGTATAAAACATATAGATTAAAATAAACCAAATAATATGTTTATATAGTATAATGATCTGCTTCTCATTATATTTATTTATTTTAAATACAAATTTTACATTCCACAGATAGCGGCATTTTTATGTAATATTTCACAAATAATTTCAAAGTTCTTAGCAGATCACGTTCAAAAAAACAAAATGTACTGTATACAAACTGCATTGATATAATTTATTGAAAATGTGGAAGGGAACTGTCACAGGCACTGGGACTTGTTTATGAAAAGTCAAGGTGTTACCTGGTAAGATAATGTAAGCATTTAGTGCTTAGGGTATTAACCCTGATTATTTATCTGCCACGGTGTACATGTCACCAGTGCAAAATATATATATATTTTTGCAATGTAGAAGGACAAGTAGGAGTGTTTTAATTTATTATCTAAATGAGTAACTTTCATCATCGTATTCTAAATCCTCATCGTCATCATCCTCTAGGAGTCCATATTTGAACTTGCGATACACTGTTCCATCTTGACCCATGTAAACAATATCTTCGTCATCATCGTCCTCATCATCTTCCTCACGATCATGATACTCAATCACATGATCCTGCTGAAAACTGGATGTACTTTCTCTGTTGCTCTTGAAAGATTGATAAGATTTTGTTTGATCTGGCAGCTTCTCATATCCACCTTTGTTGATGGATAAAGCTTTTGCCCGGGCTCTTCGCCAGAAGAATACGATTGCTCCAATGCTAAGCACCAGCAGAATAGATATAGCCACGAACAAAGCAGTCTTCTTGTGCCCATCATCCTCTGCCAAGAGTCCGAATGTTAACTTGCATTCCTCTAGAAGAGTACAAAAGAAGAGATCTTGGTTTATTACAAGTAAATAATTGTCAGTGCTCCATCCCGCAGTAATGTGTATTATCCATCCTTTTTCAGCCTCACTTTCTTGTACACGTTATATGCCCAATATTCAATGTAAATACATTTGTTTCTTCATTATCTTTGTCGCTGGAAATATATTTTATATTTTGACATATACATTATAAGTGTGTCTCTGGTTTGTGTTTACTGTGTCTGTTTGAAGTACTCTACAGTATAATCTGCAGAATTATTATTATGTTGGTCCTGATTAATTAAAGCTCTCCAAGACTGGAGAATTTACACTCATCAGTGAATCTGGTTGATCCAGCAAACCTGGAATTGATATATAGCCCAGGATTAAAAACATTTGGTAACAAAATAGCAAATGACACTTAAGAAAGACCTTCCAGGTTTGCTGGATTACCTGGGTTCACTGCTGTGTCCATTGTGTCTCCGCTGTCCATTGTGTAATTTATTTCAAAATCTAAAATTCCAACCCCAGTATTTAAATATACTGGTGCCATGAGGAAATCTTAATTTCTTTAAGCATTCTTTATTATCTGAATATTTGGACCTGTCTTCTAAGGTATTACATTGAGGAAGTTGTATAGTCCCATGTACCTTCCTTGTTCTGCTTTGAGCAATGTTGTAGCTAAGTCTGGCTTGGTCTACATGGACTGTTTCCCCAGCATTTACCCTGGGAGTTTAAAAGCCCATGTGTGAAATTTCAATGCTTTCCAATCGGCTAGTCTACACCAGGGCGTTTGTAAGAGACTGGGTCCACATGGAATGTTTTTAAAATGCATGTAAACATTCTTACCAAGTTCATATGTGTTTTTACACACTTTTACTAGCGTTTTAAAGCTTGCCTTTAAACGCTGGAAAAGGTCTATGACGTGTTTTCCTGTTTTCCAGCGTTTGTTTCAAGCACTTATAAACGCGGGAAAATGCTGAAAAACACAGGAAAATGCCCCTATTTAAATCAATGGCTGCATTTTCCATCCTGCAGAACTCTGCGTTTTTAATTTTTAAAACGTTGCAAGGGGCTTTATCTTTAAAGCTCAAAAACATGCCCCAAGGAAACGTCCTGGTGTGGATCAGCCTATTGAAATGCATGGGAATTTCAAACATGGGCTTTTAAAGCCTCAGGTTAACAGCTGAGGAAAACATA
Organism: Pyxicephalus adspersus; assembly: GCF_032062135.1. Taxonomy (NCBI): domain Eukaryota; kingdom Metazoa; phylum Chordata; class Amphibia; order Anura; family Pyxicephalidae; genus Pyxicephalus; species Pyxicephalus adspersus. The sequence goes on from NC_092860.1 coordinate 31,163,077, forward strand.
TGTATAGTCTAAGTCTAAGAGAACTCTCCTTGCTGCGGTTTAACATTTTTAACTGCTTGTAAACTCTTGTAAACTAACATAAATGCTTCCATTGAAGTCAATGAGAGCTTTAGCGTCCGTTTACAAGAGTTTAAAAGCTTTTAAAAACTGCTTCCTTTAAAAAGAAATAGACAAGTTTACAGGAGTTTATAGAAGTTTTTAATGCCTGCTTTAAAAGCCTAGAAACTCTTACAAACTTGCATAAAAGCAATATGGGTGTTTAGGCTGGGTGTTTAGGATGGACATTTTTAAAAACACATTTAAACATTCCTACTACGTTTATATGCGTTTTTATGGACTTTTTTAGCTTTTTAAAGCTTGCTTTTACATCGCTGAAAAACGTCTATGCCACAGTGTTTGTACTGCATTTACGTTTTAATCACTTATAAACGCGGGAAAACACTTCCACTGAAATCAATGGAAATCAACGTTCCTGCGTTTTCCTGCGTTAACTGCCCGTTTTCATTTTTTAAATGTTGCAAGCAGCACTATAGATAACGCTCATAAACGTGCCTCAAGGAAACATCATGGTGTAGATTAGCCCATTGCAATGCATGGGAATTTCAAACATGAGCTTTTAAAGCCTCAGGTTAAATGCTGGGGAAAACGTCCGTGTAGACTAAGCCTTATAGGCATTTTTAGGCTTGCATCTAAACTATTGTATAAACTCACATGAACTCATTTAAAAGATGTATGGGAGTTTATAGGAGTTTAAAAAAAACAGTTTATGTAGACTAAGCCTAAAACTAAATTGCAGTAATGGATATATATAACTAAAAGTAGGCAGTGACATTCAACCCCTCCAAGTGGTCTCCTCTATATAGGAGTGAACATTACATACTACTAGGTACTACCTACTACTACTTTTAATATAATATATTACCTGGTACTTCACTACAGTCACAGCATTCCCTGGAGTCCTCTGGCTTGGAATGGCAGCAATGCACACACCTTGCTTCATTAACATATAACAAAAAGCTTGCTGGGCACACAGTACAGTTCATTGGTCCAGGTCCCTTACACTCTGTACAACTTTCATGGCATTTTTCACACTGTCCTTCTGGTCCCTATAAAATACAGATATACATATATATAATTTCTGATGATACCACATTCTGAGTGAGAAAAAACAAGTACAAATACCAATGCAATCTTTAGGAAATGTACATGTACTTCTTTAAAATCTGCATACCTGTGTACTCTTGTATTCCCCAGCAAAACACTCTGATTGACAAATTCCGCCTTGCAGCTGGTAGCTTGAAACACATGAAGTGCACATTAGAGCACCCGAACCTGGATTTGGGCAAAAGAAATAGATATGTAAACATTTAGACAAAAAAACCTTAGTGATGACAGTGCTCCACCATCATATCATTTTCCAGTGATATACTATAAGGTTATTCCAAGTGCAGCAGTCTGGTTAGGTATCACAAATGGTGGGATGTATATTCTGGACTGGGTATGCATGGAAATTGAGCATTCAAAGGGTTGCACTGCAATAGGAATATCTGTTACCTATGACTTACCACAAATTGTAGTGATAGACACATAACATCACCTACAAAATCTTCCTACATTAGCCAAGCTTAGTGTGTAGCTTGAAACTGTTACTTAATTTCCTGCTATTAGGAGTCAATAAAATCTTAAATGTGCAGAAGTCATGCAGTGTGTACTTTCATATTTTGCCAAGCACAGTGTAAAGCACTTGAACATGTACAGGTCCCATTCAGATTGTTTGCATTCCACAAAATATGTGATCCTAAACTGCCAGCTAGTCAAGTCCTTTTTAATACTACAGCTACATTAATATACTGAGCACTACATAGTTACATAGTAGGTTAGGTTGAAAAAAGACATAAGTCTAAATAAATAAATAAACATATCCCAGATATAAAACCCAATAAGACAAAGTTGGTCCAGAGGAAGGCAAAAAAACCCTGGTACAATTTGCTTCAACAAAAATTCCTTCTTGATTCCATGAAGCAATCAGATGTTCCCTGGATCAACAGTTTCTGTTATCTTTACTTTAAAGCCTTAATACCCAGTTATATTATGTGCTTCTAGAAAAACATCTAAAAAAAAAAAGCAATCTATAGTAACTGCTGAAAATACTTCCTGAGGGAGCCGATTCCACATTTTCACAGACCTTACAGTGAAGAATCCCTTCCTTATCCGAAGCTTAAACTTCTTTTCCTCCAGACACAAAGAGTGCCCTCTTGTCCTTTGTAATGATCTCAAAGTGAATAATGGGGAAGAATGTTCTCTATATGGACTGTTTATATATTTATACAGGGTGATCATATCCCCCCTTAGACGTCTCTTCTCAAGGGAGAATAGATTCAGTTCAGCTAATCTCTCCTCATAGCTGAGCTCCTCCATTTCTTTTATTAGTTTAGTTTCCCTTCTCTGCACTCTCTCCAATTCAACAATGTCCTTTTTGTGAACTGGTGCCAAAAACTGGACTGCATATTCCAGATGTGGTCTGACCAATGCTTTGTACAGGGGCAGGATAATGTCTCCATCTCTGCAGTCTATTCCTCTTTTAATACAAGAAAGTACTTTACTAGCTTTAGATATTGCAGCTTGGCATTGCATGCTGGTATGAAGTCTATGATGTACCAGAACCCCCAGATCCTTTTCCATTTCTGACTCCCCCAAATGAATTCTCCCTAGACAGTATGAAGCATGCATGTTGTTAGCCCCTAAGTGCATAACTTTACATTTATCTATATTAAATGTAATTTGCCACTTGGCTGCACAATCAAACAGTACAACCAGGTCTGCTTGTAGATTAGAGACATTCTGTATGGACCTAATTCCATATCATAGATTGGTGTCATCTGCAAACACAGAAATCCCAAACTCTATATCATTTATGAAGATGTTAAACAGTAAAGGTCCCAATACTGAACCCTGGGGTACACCACTAATAACCTTAGACCATTCAGAGTATGAATCATTAATTACAACTCTCTGGATGCGATCTTTAAGCCAGTTCTCTATCCATTTACAGATTGACTTTTCTAAACCTATCAACCCTAACTTGCATATTAACCGTCTGTGGGGTACAGTGACAAATGCTTTAGCAAAGTCCAAGTACACTATATCAACTGCTATTCCACTGTCTACCTGTTTACTTACTTCCCAATACAAAGAGTGTACATTTGTTTGAAAAATTCTGTCTTTCTTGAAGCCATGCTGACTATCACTTATATGTGGTTCTTTATCAAACTCTCTAGGTTCTTTCCAACTATGGACATTAAACTAACCGGTCTGTAGTTACCTGGTAATGACTTTGCTCCCTTTTTGAAGATAGGAACCACATTGGCCTTACGCCAATCCATCGGTACCTTGCTAGTGACTAAAGAGTCTCTAAAAATTAGAAATAATGTCTTTGAAATAACCAAGCTCAGCTCTTTGAGGACATGTGGATGTAATTCATCAGGTCCTGGTGCTTTGTCAACCCTAATTTTTTCAATCATATAAATTCTGAGCCATTGTGACTTATTTAACCCCCCTAGCGTTCAAATTCTGTCAGTTTTTTGATGCAAAAAGTGATCCTATTTTTTTTGCATAGAAATTTTTTTTTTATTGTGGGCCTGTAATTCTTAGGATTAACTCCCGGGTATGATAATTATATGTATTTATTATATTATAATCCTAAATCATAATATAATACATAATTATAAATAATAATTCCAAAAAATAATGAAATAATAGACAACAATGTATTCTTAAAATAAAATATAAAAATAAAAATGTACTTTTTTTTTTATTTCATGTTGTGTGGTGTTTTTGTACTGTAAAAACCATTTAAAAGCAGATTACATTGTAATCTGCTTTTAAATTTCCCTCACAGACCCACTCCCCAATACATCACCACTCACATCACCCGGAAGATGACCTCCTCCCACGTGATGCAAGTGGGGATGTCCCGCCCGCCTCACACAGACGCTGCTGCTGCTGCTCTGCATCTCCAGAGAGATGCAAAGCACAATGCAGGACTTCTGCATTGTGCTTTACATCTCACTGCAGATGCGAGCAACAATAGCAAATTCCGACCACCCCCGTCATTTTCTTTTGCTGCTCGCAACTGCAGTGAGATGTGAAGCACAATGCAGAAGTCCTGCATTGTGCTTCGCATCTTACTGCTGATACGAGCAGCAGCGTGGCCTGGGACCCGGGTGGTATTTAAAAGCAGATTACTCAGTAATCTGCTTTTAAATTTCCCGCCTGGCCACGCCCCCCGACGGACTGGTGCCCCGGCATCACAGCGGGACCATCTGATCGCCGCTGGAGCACGGGGCAAAGGTAAGGGGAGCTTCTAAAGTTACCCCGAGTGTGACTCGGGATTACCACTTTTTGCATGTAAAAGCCACCCCGAGTCACACTCGGGATTACCGATAGGGAGGTTAAGGCAGTGACATTGCTATTATGAATTTGGACTTGAGCTCTGGCATTTTCCTTTGTGTACACAGAGCTAGAGCTACTAAAAAAAGTGTTTAGTAAATCTGCCTTGTCTTTATCCCCAGTTACCAAACAGCAACATCCTTTAAGGGGCCTACATGCTCAGATCTGAACTTTTTGCTAATAATATATTTAAAATTTTTTTGGGGGGTTTGCCTTACTTTCCTTTGCAATCTGTCTTTCATTTTGAAGTTTTGCACATTTTATCTCCTTTTACATCTTTTGTTATATTCTTTATAGTTTTCAAATGATGAAGATGATCCTTCATTTTTTATTTTTGGAATCCCCTTTTCTTGTTCCTTATGGCTTTTTTAACATCAGCTGTGAGCCATAAAGGTTTTAATTTTATCCTATTAAACATATTACCCATTGGAATATATTTTCCAGCGTGCTTTTGTAGCACACTGAAAAACTGTTACTTGGAGGAGGGGGTAAGTGGCAGTGGTAGTAGGGGTGTAATTAACTGCCTTCACTTTTCCATCACAATTTAATCTTTAGATGCTATGCTAAACCCTTTCCTGCTGCTATTTACTTTCACAGTGTCTTTCCAAAAAAAATGAGATATTGAGACAAAGAAAAATGAGTCATGGAAAGCAATTGAATTTGTAGGCATCAATATAAGTTTCAGTCTGCAGCTGAAATAATTTCTTCCCTTCCTGGTGAAGCTGAGGTTTAGGTACTGGGGGGAAAAAGGCACTTCCATTTTTCTTTTTATAGGAGTTAAAGACAGCTGCCATATTGATGAGAATCTCCTCTCATATTGTGTGTTAATTTCCCCAGCTACTAGTGCAGGGGTGACTAACAGGCAGATCGCGATCTACCTGTAGATCGCAAAGGCAACCCGAGTACATTGCGGAGCCCTGTCTTTCAAAATAAACTTTACCACACACAGGAGCATCCAAATACCGTTCCACCATGACTGATGATCATTTGGAAGTCTGTTTGAGGCTGGCTACCAGCAATTACTGTCCAGACTATGCAACTTTGGCTGATTCCATTCCGTTAAAGACGTCATCGGAGTAAGGTAATGGCCAAAAATGTACAGAATTGTATTGTGCCATACATGTTCATGCTGTTATGCAAGGTAAACAAAATATTTTTTAAATATAAAGTATACTTGGTATATATAAATCAATATATGTTGAGGATTTTTATTGTTGGTAGATCATTTTGACTTGGTCATTTTAAAAGTAGCTCACAAGCCAAAAAAATGTGGGCACCCCTGTACTAGATTGTAAGCTCTTCAGGGCAGGGTCCCCTCCTGTGACACTGTCTGTATTTGTCTGTCATTTGCAACCCCTATTAAATGTACAGCACTGCGTAATATGTCGGTGCTATATAATATTAACAAAAAAAAACCCATTAGTTTTCATTGGTCTTAATATGGGCTTAAGACCCTAGTGATTCATTTTGAATGCTTAGCGCTGTTCTAAGGTTAAATGTATATGTATAGCAATGTATAAAGCAATTTAGGAGAAGTGGTCCGGGTGCATTTTAAATACTAAAGGGTGGAGGAGCAGTGAGGATACAGTCCTTCCTTCTGCTTTCCATAGCCATTTTAAAACTTACCATAAATGGGCTGGGGTGATGAAAATGAGTGGGATAGCTCAAATTACAAGGTAAAGATGATCCCTGGGATAAGGATCTGTGCTGGTGTGATGTGGATTTGTATTGGCTGTCCAGCAGTATTGGCTCCCAAGAATTAGGACTGTAGCAGTGGCAGCACTGTGATAGGAAGGTCGGGGACCAGTCAGCACAGGCAAATGTTCAGTGCTGGATCCGCAGTCTCTCACAACTGAGTTGCACTCAATAAGAGACCTGGACAATGAATAATATGGGTATATATTGTTTCACCAGGTAAAGAAACAAACAAATATAAGACATTTTTGGGAGGCAGATGAGATGGAGGGCTATTTTAGAAAGGTATTTAGAAAGGATTATTCCAAATAATCCATTATTGTTTTTAAATAAAATAGAGAAGCATTGTGCTTAAATGATAGTCTCTTGCCTTTTCATGAAAAACCGGGACCTTATATAAAAGCTGTTTTGAAACAACACATTGCCTTTCTGTTCACTATTTCTAATATTCTAGGGGATCAGGAGGAAATGTCTGGAACGGATTGTTGCTGTATTAGATCGGTTTAGGAAGCTTCTCTTACCACTACATGTCCTGCAGGTTGGGTGGCACCTTCCACAAGCTTTTTGGACATGATCTTCATAGTAATATTCAGGACATGGGTTATAACATTGTTTTTCAGTTCGCATCAGAAAAAAATGATCAAAGCAGGCAAGACAGTCATGAGAGTCTGGTCCTTGACATTCTTTGCAGATTCTATGACATCTCTCACAAGAGGAAGTAGTGTTATCAGCATAATATCTGCAGACCAGAAAGTAGAGAGGAAAACAACATTAGTATGTGGGAAGATTTAATAAAGCAGCTGTGTAAATGATTTGCTGGTTATGTAGGCAATAATTTACAAACATAACTACAAGTATACAACTAGTATGTCAAATCACTCTAAAATCTGAGAGGTCATATAGTGTTTGCCCTTTTTACTAGATCTGCACACCTCCATATATTGGCCAACAACCATAGCATCCCTGGGTATCTCTACCTTGCAGTGATATTGTGCCTACAGCAGCATGGTAAGCAGTGGAGGAACAACTTTTTAGCTTTAGGACAATCAGTATGGCTTAAAATTAGCTGAGCTGCCAACCAAATAGGACTCCAGCAATGATCTGTCCAGTCATGGGAATATACTGAGATTAAGCAAAGTCCAATAGGGCCATGTCCATTGTATCACACTATGGGCATGATTTATTAAAGCTCACCAAGACTGGAAAGGATACACTTTCATTGGTCCAGGATTGAAAACATTTGGTAACAAAAATCAAATGACTATGTGTCAGTTGAGATATATGGCAGCTGGCTACACTGCTTATGTACACCTCATTCAACTCATTGGCATGCTTTGATCAGAAACTGCATTTGATATCCACAGCAGCAACTGTCATACTCTAGTAAAAAAAGAGCTCAAATCAGTGAAATGACTGTAACAGAGGTAGTATATGGACTGAAAATAGCCCTGTCTTTCACCTTGCCAGCAATGGTGTCAGTAAAATGTGCCAGTAAGATGTGTAAAGCAAAAATACAGTCATTTTATCCCCTTGAAACAATTTTCTCCTGATGAAAAGTTAATAAACCAGTCGCCAGATCTATACTGCAAGGTTGCCCCCCATGTCTTGCATGGCCATCCAGCATTGGCTCTCCTTCAATTTACTTACTTCCTATGAAGCCCAAACTGTTAGTCTTCTCCTCTACTGAGTATTATTGTTGGTATGTAATAATTCTAGGCTTTGATCTCACAACTGGAAACTATCATAATGTGTCAGCCTATGCAACAGGGAGGACCATTTGTAGCTGCTAAGGACAACAGAGAAACACCCTGATTTACTACATAACCATGAGAATTGAGAGATGTAATCAGGGGAGTATTTATGCAAAACCTTGGGTTAGCAGCAAATGTTTAAATTATTATCCATGGGTGAAAAATGCCATCACAGGATGGTAATATAATTATGCTGCATCTAACTGGTGGATTGGCTGCTGTTTATTTCTTTAAAAAATATATATCACATGACACTCTCAATTTGAACTTGTTTTCATATTCAGACTTTTATGAAAGAATCAGTTTTTCAACCCAAACCCTCACAGGGCTGCATAGTGTCTTACGCTAATCTGGTTGGAATGCTATACAGCTTCACTATATGGGGATACCCAAGTGCATGGAAAGTCATGCCCAATTTCTCACGGATAGGAGACGGAGTAAAGACTCATTCACTACAGACATTCATTCATTCATTCAGGGATAACTGTACATTCATCTCTTAGATTTTATACATAAACTGATGGTTGATTATTCTATATATTCTATACATTCAAGGCATCAGTTTATTTTTATCCTGACTTAATCCCATTAATCTCGAATAATACTTAATGAAATGATTTGTACTGTTCCAGAAAAACTGAGCACACTGGAGAAATAACTCAAAGCTATATCAGACATCTCTGTGCCAATATGAAGATGTTTTGTAATGTTTCCAAGAAGTTCTTTTTTTTCATCACAGAGCACAGGGTCACCTTGTGCTGAAGTTGTGAAAATAATTAGAATTTTCAGGGTCTGTTTATCAAACTGCAACCACAAAGGAAAAGTTGTACCAAATTCACTAGATGTACATTCTGTATAACCTTGAGTGACATTTCTCTCCATGGGAGAATGCAGTTTAGGAGGATTTCTATTTATATGTATGCTTCTGTGAAACCTTTAAAGTTAGATGTAACAGGTATACAAGAAATATATGAAATAAAAGAAAGGCAAAGGAGCAAAAACATTTAAGTGTAATTACTGGAACAGCGACTGGAGATAATGGAAATCTTCCAGCACAAAGGACAGCATCAGCATAGTCTAGAGAAATAAAGGATTACCCATCGCCTGCCTGACTTTAATACTTTCTAAGTCAACCACAACAAGCATGTAGTTTAGTGTCAGAGTGGCATAAGGAAACCTGATTGCAAAACTTTTTCCAATTCTGTACCTCAGAAAGTATTACACCTATTGGAGCAGCCAGGGAACTCTTTTTTTGTGAGTGGGATCTCAGCATTGGCTTTCCAAACTTTTTTAGCACAAGTTTTTTTCAGCAAGTCTACTAGAAAGTATCCGTCCCACTGGAAGACTAGGAGGTGCTAATGATCATTTACCACCACATTTACCATTTACTCACCACAATCTGCCTTAGTGTGAGCCATTGTGAGTGTGAGCCATTCCTACAAAAAATTGCAGTGGTCACTGTGAAGAAAAGGGGAGATGCCTGCTTCCAGTATCCTACACAGGTTTGTGGGTTACGTGAGTATCCATTAAACCAGCATGTACATATCCTGAAACCTGAGTCTTGTGCCTACTGTTACCATAATCCTGCATGGTATATTTATTAAAAGTAGAGAACAAAAATGGAACAATTGTGGAATGATTTTCCAGTTTATTCCCATTTTTCCCCTCCCAAAGAAACCTGTCTACAGGTACATATGGATCTCGAAACCAACCATTCATAGCAGATCTTTCCCTGTAATGGTCACAATGTGTCCTTTTTAAACTAAATAGTTTTATGGATAGTTTTTCAGGCAGACATTATTTTTGTAGCATGCAGTTACAGATGTTCTTTTTCTTCTTTTATTACTTGGCTTATTGCTTCTTTTTGAATGATTTTGTGACCAATAAATGGGCAAATTTGCAGAGAACTTTTTGTTTTAATGTAGAGCCTTAGAGTACTGAAAACAGTTTACCATAGACAGAACAGCAGCTAAATGGGATCACTGGCCTCAAAGCAAAATATAAATAAAGATGAAAAGCTAAAAAGGCAGCAGAGGGGTAATTGCCCAATGAAAAATAAATTAGAAGATCAGAAACTGACCCAAAGTACTAAAGTTTAAAGAATTAACATTTTCCTGAGTTTTATATCTCCCCTAATATCTTCCCTTTATTATCTTGCATACTAATAACAACAATGATAAATAATTATGTTTGTTATTATAAAACAATTGGTATTGTACCTCATTGCAGTTGTCACAAAATATTGCACTAAGCCTGAAACATATTACTTAAACTTTTCAGATGATGAACAGAGTGCTATTTTCCAGTATATATTGTGTATGTGTGTGTTCACTTGAGTTTTCTGGCATTTTATATCTTTTTGCTCCTCTTTGACAATTGTTAACTTGTAACTGGCTCTAGCCAGTGTCCTTACCCACTTGGCCCTCCTACCAGCCAGTAATGCTGATTCATCTACCTTTGGCAGGAATGTGTATGTGTTGTCTGTACAGACTTCATTTCCATGTCCTTGTCTGTGTTTTGGATTCTTCCTTACAATCTTGTGTTATTATTTTATATTGGCCTTAATTATTTTATTTCTGTGTGTATATATCATGTTGTATGTGATAAAATATCTTCTAGGTTCTTTATATCACTATAGAGGAAGTCCCAAGGTCTGCTTACTGGGAACTGTTTAGCAGTCAAATCTAATCTATTACCAGCAGCAGAAAGGACCAGACACTTCCAAAATATAACTTACCCTGAGATGCAGTGCTGTACACAGCTATGACCCAGAGAGTACCATCCTTTTTTACAGGACAGGCATTGGCTGCTTCGTCTTCCACTGCAAGTCTTGCAGGTGCTATGGCAGGGAATGCATCGCTTTTCTTCATCTTCTGGATAATGGTCATCAGGGCATTTATTTACACAGGAGGAATCTGAAAAATTAACATTGTCCAAAAATCAGAAACAAGATTGGGGAGTCACACCTGCATCTTGTTCCTCTCCTCTACTGGCTCCATAATAATTTATTGAAAACCATTTAAATTCAAAGTAGAATATGCCAAGCAGAGGTGCAGGCTGTATGCAAAGGGTCACCTTTCAATGTTTTGTTTGCATACTTCCCTAGTGTCATTTTGCACTAAATCTTTTATCCAGCCTGTAATAAGTTATTATTTGTTATTTTGAAAACCTAAAGGAAGAGATTTTTTTGGTATATTGATTTTTATGGTCTGCAAAATGGGGGAGTGGCGAGGGCCATTTGCCAACATACGTTCAGTTAAAAAGTGTCCCTCTTGCCAAAATTTGGGAGGTATGTTCCTACACCTGGTCATGTGATCTGGTGTCACATGATCAAGCATATGGAGGGATGCATGGTGAAGTGTTCCCATAATGATCATGCCTATACCTTCCCTATGCCTTGCACTAGATAAAGTATTACCGTGTTTAGTACTTTGTGTACTTTGCTCTGTCGGCCTTTACCTGGAGACTGCAGTAACCATTAGATACATTTCTGAAGACTTTCCTGTGTCTGTGAGGTAGGTATATTCTACAATTAGTTTGTTGGATGACAGTGGGTGGACATAAAAATATAAGTGATTAAAAAAGTGCATTCCAAGGCACAGAAAACTCTCTCTTGAGCAGTGACATGTCCAGTGCACATTATTACCTTGGTCGTTTTTGGGCCCTTAATCGGAGAAATTTTTTTTGTTATCAATAGTTTTTGGTGGATATGTTAAATGGAGATGATGAAATCCAGTAAGGAAGTAATAACAGTAGAATTACCAACATCTACAGCTCACAGAATATTTGCCACTGAAATAATTCCTCCAGTTATTCCCCTTCCGTTTCACCCCTCCCTCCTTTCTTCCCTTTCTCCCTTTCCGCTGTTTATTACAAATAAAGTATAATAGTTCTAAAATTGCTTGATGTTAATATTTCTGCGTAAAAGCTCCTCAGTTCTCATGTGGCCTCCGGTCATACTCACCAAGCAGGTAGTAGCTTTCTTTGCAGCTTAAGCATTGGTGTTGACTGGCTCCTGTACACCTCGAACATTTCTTATGACAAGGAAGGCAACCTTTATGTTGATCCTTATATTCGTGGATGTCACACTCCTTGTATGACACACAGTGACCTTGGCTGTTTTTAACTAAACCATCTTTACATTCCTCACAAGTCTTGAATGAATGGCAAGATTTACATGTGCTGTCACATTCTGAGAAAAAAGAATAATCACAAATAAATGATAATATATATTTATAATAAATGTTACCAGTACACATGCAGTTGTTTTACAATACAAAAAGTATATCTAATATGTGTAAAAACATTTCTACACATTTTTGTTAGGTGTATGGCGGAAAGAGTTTTTTTCTTATCATTTTAGGACTGGTGACCATCCGCTCATGAAGTGATTACAAATCCCAAAATTTGGAATTCTTTGAAAAATCAAACAATGGGGACACCAGTTCTGGTAGCACCTTGTAATGAACATTGTATAAAATAGATGTTAACCCTAAAAATGGTATTAAAGCTAACCTATACTCAGTATGTCAACATTCATGGCACCGCAAATGCACCTTACCAACACTCTAAAGTGTAGTGCTGTGAGTTACCATATAGTGTGATTTTAAAAATGTAGCAAGCAATACATTTTTGTTTTCTATGGTCAGTTGGCCAGTCCCTTTAAATGAATGGGCCGCCCTGCACACCAACATGCTGTGTTTTTCACAATGCAGTGCACAGTGGTAGTGGACAGAGTCCCTAATTTTGATAGATTGAAAAGATAAAATCGTCATAGTCATTTTTAAATAGAAATTACTTCTCTCAAAATAGGAATTATTAAGGAAGGTGTATGTGCTAAATAAAAATTTGTTTAGGGGATTTTAGTTCATGAGAGGAGTCTGTATAACTGTGCAAGACTGGTAAGGTAGGGCTGGAGTTCAGTTTTCCTCTGCCATATTGTTTTCTGTCAAAATATATGCTGCATGGGTAGTAAAAGATTCAAAATCCAGCTTTAGAACTAAACAGTTTACTGTACCTTGACAAAACTTTTCCCCAGATGTGTAAAACGTTCCTTCTGGACATCGCCCAAAGCATTCCCCATTATATAGGAAAAAGCTGGAACTAGCACACTTCTCGCAGTCATCTGGATCAGGTCCATTGCATTTTGCACACATGCCATCACAAAGTAAACAGCTACCATCTTCACCATAATAACCATCAGGGCAAGTGCTTATACATTTGTCTTTAAGTAAAAAGTAATTTGGTATGCATTCTGAAAGAGGAGACATAACGCTAAGAGGTTATTATTATATATATAAAACATTTCTTAAAATGGTAAGAGTTGCAGGTGAATGTCAATACATGCAGAAAACTGTGTACATTGGTAAAGGAAAGCATTGACCACCTTTTGAAAACAACAATAGGTGTACTGTTTATTGGTTTTAATTAGAAAATGTTAGAAATTCTATGTTATGTACTACCTGTATAAATACACAAATACAGATATCTGGCTAAAGGGTTAGGCAGTGATATTACTATACAAATGTCTACAAAGGTTTTCATGTCTTTTGAGGATAGTGGGGCGCACATTTTGGAAACGGAGGGTAGCTGGTTTGCAAAAGGTCAAGGAGCTACCTATGTCAAACTAAAACAACTATCCTCAAACAGACATGGAAGACATTGAACCCATCTGTCAACGGAACATAACACCCACAATTTACGATTTACAATGTACGTAAAAAATACATTTTACCATCCCTACCCAATCTATTTGACAACAGTTCACACCCTCAGTTATGTATCTCCAGCATTATAAATCTGTGTCGGACTTTGAGGCACCATGGTTATTGGGTAATGGAAACAGAACAAGGTGGTTTTGCTTTTATATCTCCTGTCACATGCTTGGTCAACTGATGACTGTCATTAAATGACATTAAATGACACCATGTTCATGTATTAATCTGGATGAGTTACCTTTGTGGCTGTAAATGCTGGGGTATATTCCTGACACGTAATAGAACTGAACAAGCTATTTAGATGAATGGTAAAAAGCCTTAAACATTACTGAAGAAGTCCAGGTGAATGTGACTAACTACCACCAGGTAACCCATTTTCATCCTTTACTAGTAGCTAACAAGTGATAAACAGTACCTGTACAGGTTTCTTCATCAACACATGACAGGCAGCTGGAAGGGCAGTGTCGGCAGACACCATTAACGTTCACAAACCTCGAGGAGCAATCACTTTTACATGTAGATAACTCCAAAACTTTAGGTGCATGGCATGACAGGCAGTAGTCTGCAGATTTATCACAGGTGTTGCAGTCCTTGCTACATTTTGTGCAGCCTCCTCCCTGGCTAAAGAAACCTCTGTGCATGATAGGAAAGAAAACCATCTGTTACCATAAATCTAAATTAAAGAACAATTCAGAACACAAACACCTGAAACAATTTATACAACCAGCAGTTACCGTATGTGGCCGTGTCCACCATGTGGTGAATGCACATTGAATTGTGGGTGGACAAATTTAAAAATAATATTTTTGATGATTGTAAGAAATAGCAACCTACTTGCTATTAAACTACTTTGTATTTATGCAGTTATTTTACTCATTTATCTAGCATCCATATTTCATAAATGATGCCCTTTGTGGGCCTTGCAATACCCCAGTCAAAAGTGCAAACCCCCAAGCCCCTCCACTGCCCTTGCTTGGGTAAATGTTATAATTTAAAAAGTTATGCACACCCTGATCAGTTTAAAGCAGGCCTGAAGGTTAACATAAGGTTTAAATAGTTTCTACTTATAGGGGCTACTATTTATAAAACATTCCCTCAATCATTCCCTTGTGGGAATCTGCCAGGTCTATGTGTTTCAGTCAGAATGTTTGATAGAATGTCTTATACCCTGATTTATATAGAATGATTTATAGATTTGTATAGGGGGTAAATTATTGTCAATGCTCAAGATATCAGATCACATTAGATCAGCCTTTCTCAATCTTTTTAACATGGGGGAACCCTTGAAAAACATTTTAGGTCTTAGGGAACCCCTTCTATAATTACTATATTCTCAACTTACTGTATATCAGTGTGAAGGTCAATGGGAAGAATGTCTCTTACATTGTTGGCCAGTGGGAATGTCACCCTTACAGATAGCCAAAAAGATCATTGATGTCAGGTAAACTGACCAGGTTCACAAATTGCTCTATGGAAAAGGAACCCCCAGCAACCTCTGGAGGAACCCGATGGTTACACAAAATCCTGGTTAACACTGCATTGGACACTAGCAATTTTATGCATGGTATAATGGTAATCAGAGTCCCTGTCCTGATCACCCAGGTAACTAAACTAAAAATCAGACCCCTCGATGGTGCTGGTCTTTCCCAGTTCCATGTCGTTCTGGAATTCCTCTTTGCTGCGGGGATCAAGTCTTAACAGGGTGGTGCTGCCACCTTTTCTTTTAAAAAAAAACCAACAACAACAACATTTTTACTTTATATAGAAGAGTTGTCTATATGTCCTTGTATATAAAGTAAAAATGTTGAGTTTAGGTACGTTTTAAGACCCAGTGTCAGTTATAAAGTAAGGGAAAACAATCAGAACTTTGGTTTAGCTGTTTTTATATTGTATATGGTACACACTGTGATATTTCAGAGCTCATTTTTAATTTAGGTGCTGCTGCTTTTATTTACTGTTAACAGGAGTTTGTTGTTAGACTCCTGAAAACAAAACCTGCATATTTGCTTTTAGACATAGAATTCAGGAAACATGTTTCTCTGTCATGTCCTATCATAAATTGGTTTTCTCAGCTTCATTAATAATTAAACTTACCTTTTATTGATGAATTGATTTTTAATGACACAGAACAAATCTGTTATGAATCCCTAATTTCTGACAATGATACTAGAAAATATATCTTCAAAGCATACAAATCAATTCCCAGGTGGTCTGTATAATGGACTAGGTCATAAAGTATTTTCTTACCCAGGGCAGCTCTTATAACATCTCCCAGCATGCAGAATGCCATGTGAGCACTGTAGGCACTCGTTGTTTTCTGCACACATCTCACAGCCTTCTGAACATCTTTCACATCGTCTGTCCTTTGTATTGCTAAAGGTCCCCGGCGGACATGATTTAATGCAGCTCTCATCATGGAGAAATGTCCCTGCAGGTGAAATAAATGCATTAGAATATTTTCATAAAAGAACGTCACTGGTTAATTTTAGTGCTCATTTGCACTCATTTTACAAAATCTACTTGTAGCAGGTAAGGTGAGCTTTAGTTCCAACAGGTGCAGACAGCTAGCAGAGTCTAATATGTTTCCAAATAAAAAAACATTAAAAAAGCATAGCACATGCCTGCTCCCTTTTCCTGAAATGTATTGTATACCCAAGCAATACAGGAATATACTAAACAGTTTTTTTCGCCATCCCCATTCTTTGTCAGATTCCAAGGCACACAACAAGAAATTATAAGTTTAGATAATTTAGTTAGATCATAGGAGAAGATCCATTTTAGTACCACCTGAAGGCCCACCAAATGGATTTGAGTTTTTCTTTCTTATGAAGAAACACTTTAACGCATTAACGCATAAATTCAACACATATGTATCTTTTAATGGTGATATATAATACAAGCCAAGGAATTTCCCTGCTCTGGAATGTTAAAAAGAAGCCGAAATATGGACTTACCTAGATGACATGAGGTGCAGGTATTGGCAGATATATTGCAGGTCTTACAAATCTCATCACATGGTGAAAACACACGTGCATATTCTGTTAAGAAAAACATTGATTTTAGGACATTTTACATGTTCAGTAGAATCATACATTTCACAAACTGGCACAATTATTTGAAGGACGCCCTTTGATTATTACAACACAGATTTTTTCCCACCCACAAACTATAAATAAAGTACTGTGTTTAATGTGTATACCATTTAAAAAGAGATAGAAGACCACCATGGCCTGGTAAAGGTCTTTCAGAAGAATTTTGGCCAATATGTGTGATGCATAGGTTGTCTAAAGCTTCTGCTGGGTATTAATTGCTGTCCTTACCTTCAAAATGGAGATTTGCCCTCACTTCCTGTCCTAGTAACAACACTTTCCTCTGGACAGAATGTGAAGGTAAATATCCAGCAAATACAGCTATAGTCAGATCACCATTTATGTTTTTGGCTATCTGTAAGGATGACATCCATCCCACTGCCCAACAATATTATAAGGCATTTTTCCTACTGACCACCACAATAATATACTGTGAGCTGTAGGTATAGTAATTATAACAGGGGTTCCTAAAGACTTGAATGTTATTTCAAATGTTCGGCCATGTTAAAAAGGTTGAAAAACACCGCCCTAGCAGTAATTACAACACATTTTGTGGATGCAAACACTGTGATATATGTATTCTTTGAGCACAGTGGATGGTTTAGATTCCATTTGATTTTGCTTCTAAGGCCTCTCCTATGTTAGGATAATGTGGACTTGATTTGGGTGTTGGAATATAGACAATATTCTTATGATGAGCAAGGCTTGATAAGTCTGTTATACACTGAGCCACATCTAGTGAAAAGTGCATTACTACAAATGTCACTTCAAATTATGTATTTCATTATTTGAAAAGGTTTATTGGTGTATTTGGCACAGTAAACAGAATGAAGCTGTGTTAATTTTGGATATCCAGTCCATATTAAGGGAACCTTGTCAGCAGGTATTTGATCATTAATTTATAACAGCTTCCTTTTTACGAACAATAATTTTGCTGACTTAACATTTTTGTATTCTCTTAACAAATAATCCACACTCACAGCAAATAGATGAAATATTACTTATGCATTCTAGGTGATTTGAAGCTTTTTAAAGTCTGGTGTGTTCTTGAGATTGTCCACTAGGTGACAGCATAACACCATCTGTACCCCCAGTGTGTGATAGTGCACTGATGTTGCTTTTTTCAAGTTTACTTTTTACTATCAAAAATATTTCATAAAATTGCACTGGCAGGTTCAGGATCCCCAACTAAAAATATACTGCAATGCCAGCTCAAAATAAGACTTATTATTACATCCATGTGCAAATTGTGATTTCACAACAGTTGTCAAAACAGATATACCACAACAAGCACTTTTTATTTCAGTGGCATTGCTAAACAAAGATGACAATTTGACCCTATACCCATCTGGATGCCATTGTATTTACTATGAAACCACATATCAATCACAGCTCTACAACTAGAATTGTCATACACTGATACAGGGAGCTATTGTGTGATAATTGAATAATGAAGGTGTTCTACACTGCTGGGTGCTATATAGTTTGTTCAGTGTTCTGTATCTTTAACTCCAGCTAAAGCATTTTTTAGTTTAGCATTGAATGGGCAAAATATTCATTCCTTTCTCAGTTTTATATTGTTTTGTCTCTGCTTTGGAAATATTTAACTACCTGTCCTGGGGGCAACATTGCCACTAAGGTCGGAAGGTGAAATCTTAAATAAGAACAAAACAATAAAAGCTTGCTTTAAGTAGATTCTAGCTCTTCTCCACTCTTATTAAAATAGTTATTTTTGCTGTATTTGTGCTGAGATTTCTTCCTGTCCTTGTGAAAAAAAGCAAGGGGTATTCTCCCAAAAAGAAAGCAATGCCCCCTTCTTAACACTATTTAAAACCAGGCAAAAAACACATTTTGCCTAAGGAGTCATTAAAATCTTTAATTTTAAAGGCTTAAAGAAACTGTATTTAATAAATATTATGTATGCTATTTGTAACTCAATGCTCATTTATTACTAGACAAATGCAAGATCCTACAAAAGAAAAGCAAAGGTGTAAGTGAGCCATACAACAAAGATGTAAATGATCCCCCTACATTAAAGGTCAGTATGGGTTGAACATCTCCTGTATACAAGAATTGGTACCTACAGACAAAGAGATGAACCCTCATCCCTTATGTTTCTAGCATAAAGTAGATGAAAGGGGAATACAGAATGGTGAAAAGAAACTGGCAACAATAGAAACAGGTAGGGATGCAGATGGAAACCTTTGTTCTAATGCCTCTGCCTAAACAGTGACTACACCAGAATTATATACAATAAAATGCAAAGTACAAGGAAATAATAAATAATGCATTTTTAGCATTGTGTGTTGTGTTCTCCCTTACCAGAATGTGCCCTGCAGTAGGATATCCTACTACACAGTCTGGTTTATACCTAGCTTAGTGCCATTTATTAAATGAGACAGCTCTCTATTGTACTGAGGATGTATAGAATGAAAAGCATAACATTATAATAGCTACTTTTTTTTGTAAATAGCTCCTTTCAAGCATTTAAATATGCAAACACGCCTTTCTGAGACTATGATCATTATCTGCACAGTGTGACTGTCAGAATGATATAATGTTTTTGTTTTTTATGTCATGTGAAATTGTATGATTTATTCCTAGAGCAGAAAAACACCATTAAATGCTAACTTGTCAAAGAACAACCCTGAATGAAGGGTGACTACTATAAAGAATGTGCAGGGTTCGGCTTTTTCTCACCGTTAAAGCATACCTAAACTCAGAATTTTTACGTTACACAACTATTTTGTTTAAAGTAAAAATTTTGTTTGTTAGTGTTTTTGTGTGCAACACCTTTTTTTTTTCTAAAAAGTGTGTTGCACTTTACAAAAACACTAACAATTCTAAGCGATCAAGAATGAATGGGAGTGAAGAGCCGCCTGGGATACCTCCTAGTGAGATTGGCAAGTTTTTCCCCAATCTATGTTACGTAGCATAGGAAGAAGAACATGGAAGAAAAGAGAAGAAGGTGTCGGCGCCTGGCTAAAGACAGATACCGGGTCGACGCAGGACCTGATGGGAGAAACCTCACGACCGATACACTGATCTACGGGATTGACGGTAACTGTGATTTTTTTATGTTGGGTTTATTTCTGCTTTAGGCAATGCAAACTGACCATAGGATGAAAATGTACACAATGAAAAGCTACAATACATTCAACAAAAAATTAGTTAGTACGTCCAGCATTACAGGCAGCTAAATTCAATATGCAAATCCTGACTTTTCCTCTCTGGCCCTTTCCATCTCCCAAATATCCACATTTGTCTTTTAATCTAACCAACAGAGAGGCTCAGAGGTAGGGGAGGTTAGAGGAGGCAAAGGGTCCATGTCCATTGGTTCTCGTCCAATAATTGGCTCAGGGCCTATATATGACGAGAATCTGACGTGTGTACAGCGCCCGTCATCCATCATCTGAACGACTGTCCTGGCGGATCCACAGATGATGAACAATCCTTATGGAACAAAAATAGGGGGAGCGCTCAGCAGGGTGCCACTCCATCGCATTCCTCCTCCCCTCTCCATAGAGCAGAATGGTGCTGTATGTACAACACTCGTTCATGCATCGTGCAGTGCTTAGTCATTGGAAAGGATCGTGAAGGATCCTTTCCAACGACAATATTTGCAGGTGTGTATGTAGCCTAACTCTAAGTCTTCTGGTTGTTTTGACATGCTTGATTTACCACAAGTAACCTTTGCCTAAATTTTTACTGATTGGTCAAATTAGGCAAAATGTTGACAGGATTATGGTAAATTAAATATTGCTGAATTCATTATAAGATGTAGACTCTGTAAAATAATTTTATTTAAATAGACATTGCTTTACAAAGCACCTGTCCTTTATCCCTGACCTATAGACTTGTACTTTGTCTGTAGTACTTTCTAAGACATATTCTATCATAAAAAATATATAGCTAAGTGACTGAAGTGAACTTATGGCCCATACAGAGTGTGTACAACATGTGCACACTACAGTGTGTGGCAATGCACTTACCATGTACTGTTGCATTGCAGTGTCATTAATTTTAAATAGCACCCCAACACACAGGTAGTACCTTGGAAAAAAGTTTTTTTGTTTAGCATATTAGTGAACAATGGCAGCCTATTCATTTTCAATGTGTTTCAATTTATTGAAAAGGAGAACAGCATGCAACATAAAGGGCATTTAAACATGTTCAATAATGTACCATAAATATCAAAATGAGCCCAAACTAAATTAGATGTACAGTGCTGCGTAATATGTTGGCGCTATATAAATCCTGTTTATTAATAATAATAATAATAATAATAATAATAGAGTGTATGTCCTTGGGCAAAGTGCGCAACAGCTAATGGCTGGAGTAGGGAAAGAATGGAAAAACTGCCAACTTTTTTATATTTTTTGAGTTTTGCTGTTGCCCATTTCCCCCCACCTCCAGTCTAGTAACATCATTGTCAAAATTGAGATAACAAAAATTGCTGTTTCTTTGTTTTTATACTGGAATAATTACATGAACACTGTTCAGATAAATATTTTCACTGTCTATATCTTTCTGGCCCTTATTAGTATTGCTGTAGTTTCATAATTTGTACTGGAAATAATTTTAATATATATAGAATATATTCTGGCAGTCAAATACACTAAGTATGTCACTTCATATACAATATATTTTAACTTGTTTCTCTGCCCAGAATGGGTTTGCCACACAACCAGAAAACACACGGACTTTGGAAGTACATTGCTACAAGAATAGTTCTTTGTAAAACAAATAATGAAACACTTCATTTAGGATCTAACTAACAATTTAACATTTCTTTGTACACCAAAGGGGATTCTTGTTGAAAATTGCCTTTATGATGGGTTAAACTGCATTAGCGTTTCTAGTAACTGCACCTGACATCAATTGTAACATCTCATCCCAAGAGGCAGCACTGCAGCAGGAAATGATAATGGTGATGGAACATCAGTTTTATAGACGGAAATGTATGTGAGGTTTGAAAACCTTTCAGGGTTCTCAGGGACTCAGATTATCTGAAAATATTATTTTCAGTTGCATCTGTGAAGATGTACATTTCTTTTATTGGCAGGGTGATTTTATATTTTTGAGACACCTCACATAACACACAAAGATCAGATATTTAAATATTTCCTGCACCACTTACACTGCTAGTGGCATTGTTTTCACTGGGATAGCAAAACAAAATGTACAGAAAACTTGTGATGTGAAGTAAAAATAAAAGCATTCTAGAATAATTCTTAATCTTTTTAAAGGAAGCTTGCATATGGTCAAGATGAACACAGTAATTTTTAAGATGTTTTACCTATGTTACGCTTAGATTTTTTTCCCTTAAAGGATTTGGATGTTCCTATTAATACTATAAAATGTTGGTTTCTGTCACTTTTTTTTTTTTGTTTCTTGTGGACTAGCTGAAAATTATCTATTTTCCAAGCATAATAAGTGGCAAAGCCCTGTTAAAGTTTGCTTTTTAATTGAGATGTTTACTACATCACAGCTTATGCACAAAAAAGGAATGTAATTGTATATGATTTTAGTGTTTGAGATTCATGCAATAAATGCATTTAGAGGACCGATTGTGTTCCTTGGCCACAATGATGATGCTAATAATAATAACAAAAATAAATTGTATGATTTAGCTTCAAGAGGGTACTAGATGGTGAAGGTTTTAAAACCCTTATTCACATTTGCAGATAACATAAAATAATCTGTTGCATGATGTTATCATTGAGCAATAGATCACTACTGTACCAATGTGTTGCTGCAGGAAGAAGATGGGCAGAATAATGCAGTGGTAGGAAAAATTATGTAAAATGCAGCAATTCACAGATTTGAATTTATTGAGAACATATCACAGTAGGGGAAATGACTGCTATAGATTACATTTTAGTTACTTAATAAATAAGACCATTTAGACATGTACAATGTATGGAGCTACATGATGATGCGTTAGTTCTACAAGGCCAGTACTATCTTTGTTCAAGCATCATTCAACGTCAGTACTTTCCTAATGTTTTGACTGTCGCACTGCTCAGACTATCTGCTGTTGCCTCTCAACATGTGCAGAATTTTACTATAATGACTGATTACTAAAGTGAAAGAGAAAGGAAATGTTTTCCTCGCTATATTACTAGCGTTGCTTTGGAAGTAGTGATGTAAAAAAGTGTTAAATTGCTTATTTCAGACTATGATATAACAATGCCTAGCACAACATAAATAAACACATTTTTGTAACATACCATCCCAGTATGCTCCTGGTGGTGGCTCTTTGATAGATGGATTTACACACTTTTCATTTAGCAACTGAAAATCATCTTTGCAAGTTATACACTCGTCATAGTCTGGTCCAGAACAAGATTCGCATGTCCTATAGCACATCTCACATTCTCTGTCTATGTCATCAGCATAGAAGCCTTGGCCGCAGTCACTTACGCAAAACCCATCTGTTTAAATAAAAATATACAATACAATATCTCAGCATACAATTATGAAGTACGGGGTTGATATATTACAATTTCCCCAATCAATTTTGGCTTTCCTATAATATCAACAGGTTAATTTTTTGAATGAATCAATGGAAACTAGTAGACAAAACACACAAATACTTTGAGAGAAAAGGAAATTGAAGTACATAAAAATGTCTACAAATATAGTATCATCTTCACGTGATAAATTTTTAAAAATAATGAAGAATATACTTTTAGGTTTTATTATCACTTGTGTTTTTTGCATATCATATACACATGTGTGTGGTCAGTCAAGTTGTACAGTAAAAACATAGACATAATGTCTGTTTACTGTCAACCATTGGGTGGTCAAGGACAGGTATATCGGAATTGGATAAACATCTTGCCAGTATATATACTATGGATTATACAGTCTAAAGCTAAATAATTTATTGTGCTAATATCTGTTGTCAATTAAACTAAATGCAGAACACCTACCTTTCAAAAAGAAATCTTCATCACAGTACAGACATTCGTCTTCAGTGCAGCTCACACATGATGGTGCACATGGAAAACAGCTCAATAATAAATCTCTGCTATATGTTTTATCTGGGCAAACCTTGTAACAGGAATTCTCATATCTGCACAATAAAATATATTTTAAGTCATACCAGTCAAAAAATGTTTAATGTGAAAATAGTTGAAATGTCTAATACTACAGTAGCCAGCAAACTTTCATAATAAAAAATGTAACAGGTGAAAAATCATAAAATGTGTTTAATGATCATTTCTCTTAAACCAGCAAAAGCATTGCATCAATCATATATTTTTAAAAAATGTTTACAACTCTTTTCAAAAGTTTTAGGCAGGTGTGAAAAAATGCTATAAACTAAAAATACTTTCATTAACCAATGTAAAGTAAATGTTTATTATTAATAAACAGGATTTAATTAGCACCAATAAATTACACAGCGCTGTACAATAAATAGGGGTGACAGACCGTGACACAGGAAGAGGAGAGGATCGTGCCCTGAACAGCTTACAATCTAGGAATAGAAATCTATATCAAATCAATATTTGGTGTGATCACCCTTTGCCTTAAAAACAATATTAGTTCACTTCCAGGTCTCTTTGTTCCTCTTTTACATTTAGGATATTTCTTATTGACATTTACTGCATGTTTGGGGTTGTTGTTCTGCTGCAGAAGAAATTTGTGACTCAGATGCCTCCCTGATGATTTTGCATGATGGATAAGTATCTGCTTGTATTTCTCAGCATTAGAGCCACCACTATTTCGGACCAAATCCCCAACTCCATTTGTAGAAATGCAGGTCCAAACTTGCCAAAAACCTCTACCATGCTTCACTGTTGCTTGCAGACACTGAATATTATACCACTCCCCAGCCCTTTGGTGAACACACTGCCTTCTGCTACAGCCAAATATTTAAAATTTTAATTTATCAATCAAGAGCACCAACTGCCATTTTTCTTGACCCCAGTTCGTCTTATTTCCTGAATAGTTGAGGCAGTTGCCTTTTCTGTCCAAACTTGCCTGGCTTTCTCTAGATGGGTGTACCTGGGTCCCAGTTCTGAGTTGATGGCTCTGCTGGACATCTATTGATTTTGAAGGGAAGTAAGTATGATGTGTCTTTCGTCTGCCACACTAAGTTTCCTTGGCTGACCACTACGCCTGTGGCCCTCAACATAGCCCATTTTATTGTGCTTCTTAAAAAGAGCTTGAACAGTACATTTTGACAGCTTTTTTAAACTCTTTGCCAGGGAGGTATCTTGCTGATATAGTATAACTACCTTGTGTTTGTTGCTGTGCTCAGACTTGCCATTGTGACTTACCTGTATCATGAAACTGTCTTCCACAACCTTGCTAGTGAAGTTTGCCTGTTCTACTTCCAGTTGTAAGCCCCCTAAACAGTTGTTTTTGTTTCAGTTACAACTTTATATGCAAATGATGGTCATTTGCACCTGTTTGTTATAACTAGTTAGTCATACACCTGACTATAATCCTACAAAGTTCCTGAATTTTCTGCAAGTGTATCTAAAGGAATTGGT
Organism: Pyxicephalus adspersus; assembly: GCF_032062135.1. Classification (NCBI taxonomy): domain Eukaryota; kingdom Metazoa; phylum Chordata; class Amphibia; order Anura; family Pyxicephalidae; genus Pyxicephalus; species Pyxicephalus adspersus. The sequence goes on from NC_092860.1 coordinate 31,188,285, forward strand.
GCTGAAGTAAAGGGTAGTTATATCAATAATTGATTTAATTTAGCTTTTTCTTCGGTTAACTTACTTTTGTTATTTGTAAGTGGATAAGAATAAAGAATATACAATTAGAATGTATATTAGTATGTATGTATGTAGAATGTTACAGCATTTTTCACACCAGGTTTAACATTCATACATATAGATAAAAAAGGCTAAGTACTGTCAAAGTGTAGTAAAGCTGAGCACACAACTAAAAGAAAAGATTATAAATATAGAAGGTGCTTTATTTGATAAGAGGATGTGAATTATTGTTTATCCAGATATGGTATTTACACAAACAGTTGCAACATATTAAACAATGTTAAAAACCTTGTACATAGTTATATTACTCTCTCTCTCTCTCTCTCTCTCCATATATATATATATATATATATATATATATATATATATACTGTAAGGGGTTACACTCAGGATCGCCATTGCTGGGTCAAAGGACACTTGTCTGGTTCATCCAACTCAGATCACACACGAGGTATCAGCCTTAAGCTGGCTTGCAGCCAGGGTTATTGAAGGTTGCAGATAAAATAACAAAACAGCAAAAGAAAACCTTGCCTGTCCGGGACTTACTATACATCAGACGTCCCTGTCTATCAGCTGGAGGGCTTCTCCCTGTCAGCTAAAAACCAAGCTTTCAGCAACCTTCCACTCACTTTTGAGCTCACTCACACAGACTGACTTGAGCTCACTCACCCAGACCGACTTTCTGAGTCTCTCAGCAGAGCCCCCTTTACACAGAATGACTGTCTGTGTCTCCAAGCAGAGCTCCTCACACAGCGCCCCTCACTCACACAGTCCAACTGTCTGTGTCTCCAAACAGAGCTGAACTCACACAGACCCCTGTCTGTGTCTCCAAGCCAAGCTGAACTCACACAGACCCCTGTCTGTGTCTCCAAACAGAACTGAGCTACTGACTGAGCTCCTGGCTCTGTTATATCCCCACCCTCAGTGCTTCTTCACAGGTGAGAGTCTTCCACCTGCTACTTCACACAGGGGAGGAATCTTGGGCAAATTACTTCACATAAAAGAGGAATCTTGGGCAAATATATCCCTCTTCCACCTCCAATCCTGCCTTGGTGTCACAATATATATATATATATATATATATATATATATATAAATATCAGTGTTACTTAAACGTATCACTACACCAACAAAAGGCATGCCCTTGAACACATCTGAGGCCTGTCTCTGTTCCAGGTAGAAGACTGTTGTGATACAGTTGTAATAATTACTGCTTCGAGTAGAGGAATGACCAGCAATACTTACCCTATTCCTCCTAGTTTCTTCCTGCTGCAGGGCTCTAAATTTACTCTTTTTTGCTGAAATGGTCTTGCTCTCTCCAAAGACATCATGGATTTTACTAGACCTGCACTGCACATGAGAACGTTGTGGGTCCTGCCCACTTGCAGAGTTGGTATTTGGGGAGGGAACTGGGTAATTGCCCGGGACCCCCACATTCCTTAGGGCCCAGGCGGTTCCTCACCTGCCCACAGCCTCCTCTATACATGCAGAGAGCTGTACAGTCCTGAAAAAATCTCTGGACCATTTTCTTTGACCAGGAAGAGGGAAACTAATGATTCAGAAAAGAGACAACTTCTAATAAATTTTAAGTATGCTAAGATGGGTAGGAGTTGGCTTGGGATAGTATGTATAGCACATGCATGTTTGTGTTTATGTATATGTCATAATAGTGTGGGGCTATATTTATGTTTGTGTGCAATGTGCAGATTGTTTTTTTGTGTATTGTCGATGGATATGTGTATGTTTGTGTGTAAAGTACTGATTGCATGTATGCTTGTGTGTATTGTTACATTTGTATATGATTATAGTGTTGTACTGTAAGTATGATTGTATGCATTATGTAGGATTGTGTGTGTAGGTCTGGATTTTTTAAGTCTATACTGGTCATGTATTTCTATAGCATTAGACTGTGTGCACTTGAATCATCTTGGAAATAACAAGGGCAGGTTAACATCTGTGGCCTTGATACTGTATTTTGTACACTGCGCTGCTGTTTGTTGCCCATTTACTGTAGTTGAATGAGCTGATTATTGTATGGCAATGTTTTCTATGTCCTCACTGTAAAATATCTTTTTGATTCTGTGTGAACTTTTTACATGTTTTAAATGCTACTCAGGTAATGCGTGAAAGAAAAAGAAATGAAAATCTCCCTAGAAGAAACGTATATATATCAGTTAAAACTTTCTAGCAATTTTACACCTCCTTGCATATTTCCAATATTAAAAGGGGCAGCAGGGGTCTTTAAAATTTTATGCAGCATTAAAACACACCTGAAGTTAAAAAATACAGATCTTGTATTTTACCCTTTTTCATGTGATTCATCTTCCATTCATTTGACATAGACATAACCCCTCTCTGTTCACAAAAAAATATCTTATTTTTACTGCTAGCAGAAATAAAATGGTTTAGGGTAATTAATATGGATGGTCAGGAGCAGTTTGGTTACCATTCATTAACCTCAGGTAACTGAATAAGGCTAGTGGAAGATGCCAGCATCTACCCTATAGAGAATGGATGGGGGCTGTTGACAACCCCCTGCCGGCTGCACATGAATATCACTTGAATGATTGTTCATTTGTAACAGACATTGCAGGATGGCTGACAGGCTCCAAGCAAGCAGTAATAGCCTGAAAAATGCCTGGAGACTGTCCATGTGAACCTCAACACATTATATTACTTTTAGTAAACAAAAGTGTATGTATTAACAAATGTATTACATACAATAATACATGCAACACTTACAGGTAATATCCATTTAGGCAGGAGGTACAGCGTTCGGTGTTATCTGAAATAAAAAAAATGAAAAAAACATCTGCTCAAATATTTTTAGTTTATTTCTTCTTTTAAAAAAGATAAAGAAAGGGGAAATGTGCATGTTATGCAGTAATGCTCTGATATGGTATTTTTTTATTTTGCTCTGACACTTTAAGGTTTAGTATAAAATATATTAACTGACATTTACTGACTATTGCATTTCACTTACTTTTTCACCTTCATATAATAAGTGTTTCTGTTAATCACTTGGACGTGTAAGGTAGGTGAAGGCCAGTGCCTGATGCTTATTGTGTAATAAATGAATGTATCACAGTTGATCTGTTTTCAGCTAACAGACATCACCCAAATTAAAATGATTTACGTATGATTGTTATGGCTCAAAGCCCCACATATAAATGTCGTCTTGCCTGTCTAACTTGATTAATGCATCCAAGTTAATGAAGGTTGTGAGCAAGCTGGCACTGACTTTATCTGCTCCTAATAGATCAAAAAATGTGTGTGTTACATGAAATAAAGCTGTGGCCAAAATACTAGTGAATTTTTCTTCTAATAAATGAGCCAAGAGAACCACATCTTAGGACAATTCATATTAGGCAGTAGATCAAAATATGAGAGCAACAGCACATAAAATGTACTAGTTGCCTACAAATTCTATGCTAGTAATATCACTACCGCTAGGAAATAACATGATAAGGTAATACTAATATTAGGGGCATCTTCCATTTTAAATGTAGCAGCCGTTATACAGCCCATGTAGTAGTAGTAGTAGTCACTAATTCATAGTGAATCGGTATAGTGAAAATTGCTGCATCTTTATACATTTATGTATATACTACTATATTATTCACGGTACAGAATACACAGAACCATTTATGTCTCCAAACATAATAATATAATATTAATGCATTAAATCATCATTTTACATATTACAGGGCTAATTTAGAAAGCCGTACCTAACCTACAAACATAGTTTGTATTTGCATTTACTGAAAGAACAAACTCCTGAGCAGTAGTAAACATAGAGTCAAGAGCAAGCCATTGATGTGTTCTCACCCTGAGCAACATGGTTGCTCTATCGAACATGGTGTCGGAATAATGACTCGTGATAGCCTTGTAGAGTGGGTGACAGGGCCCAGATATATAAAAAAAGGAAAGATGCTATCTGATATGCCACCGCTGTGTAAGTCATTAATGTTATTTTTAATATTTTTTGTACTTAACCCCCTCTAGTTTTCTAATTCTGTCTGTATTTCCACGCTAAAAGCATTACATTTTTTTGTATGGAAATGTATTTTATTTTGTCGGCTATAATTCCTAACTCAGCGAAATATGGCCAATATTTAATAAATTTAATAATAAACTTTAAATTAAAAAACAGAAAAATCTGTTTAAAAAATAAAAATAGTGAAACGTAATATAACTGTAATATAGCTGTACAGTAGCATGTATGATTTCTATATAATATAATTATATATATATTATATAAAGATTTCCTTGTATTGGACTTAATACAGCTATTTTGTATTCAAGCCAATACAAAACTATTTCAATTTCCCTCTGCTCCTCCCGCCCGCACCGACGTCACCAGGAAACCCCGGAGACCGTTGCTGCAGTCGCTGGCTGAAGATCGAAAGAAGACGTGTCCCAAGGAGCTGCAAGCACCAGCAGGATGCCGGGGGACGACAACGGAACACAGTAAGTTTTTTTTTTTAATGTTTTTAGCGATTCTCGGGATTACCGCTTTTTGCATGAAAAATCCACCCCGAGTCACACTCGGGAATAACGCTAGGGGGGTTAAATAATAATTTTTGCATCTTTTCCCCTTTCTTGTCAGTCCTTTACTGGAATATGACTATTCCATGGGCCTGATTTATTAAAGCTCTGGCAAAGTTAGACTATTACGGGAGAACCTGAGTGATCCAGTAAACCTGGAAGTCAGCATGCTTTTGAATTAATTTCTTAAAATTATTTCCTATTATATGAGCAATTGTTTTCAAATGTTTGTCCCAAGTTTGCTTCCATATTAGTCTATCTTTTCCAAGAAATGGAGCTTTATTAAATCCGGCCCAATGTGAGAAGTTAGTGATAATGCTCACTAACCTAAAAAAGACACATTTTTCAAACATCTCAGCATTATGATTTCCCTGTATTAAACACAAGATAATGTTAAACATCAGTTCTTGCTTCTATCCAAATAACTCACAAGACACAATGGACCTGATTTATTAAAGCTCTCCAAGGCTGGAGAGGATAAACATCAGGGAAGCTGGGTGATCCAGCAAACATGGAATGAATCTGGTCCAGGATTAAACACATTTGCAAGCAAACAGCAAATGACTTAGAAGAAATACATTCCAGATTTGCTGGATCACCCAGCTCCACTGATGAAAGTCTATCCTCTCCAGCCTTGGAGACCTTTATTAAATCAGACACACTACTTCCAAAAACTGCATGTCATAGAGTATCACAGGTATGAAAAGTCTGCAGTTCTGATGGCTGCATAGCCATGTATAATGAAGGATATACACGACAGTTGACATTCTAAGAAATGTTCATTTGTTGAAGCTGGTATCAAGAGAACATCTTGGTGTATGTGTACTAATATTTCTTGGAATACAATCACCTATGAACAATGGAGTAATGTACAAGTGAAATCAGTTATAAATACCTGTAAAGTTCTGCAATACCAAGTTTTATGTCACATCTCTAGTTGCATATAGCTCAACAGACTGAATACCACCATGCAGTGTTACAGCTTTTAACATAAATGTCTTCCCGTTGTTTTCCCATGGTCCTCCTCCAGATCCACTTTACTTTGAACCTTTTCCTACTGTTTGAGATTTTTTTCTTTCTACTCCTAATATCAATGCGTAATCTGTGATTCCGTGTTGGCTGAAAGGTGTCCTGATACAATCTACCATATGCTTATTCATAAACTGCCTCTTTTTTCCTGAAGAAGCAGTTTTCTATGCTGTGTAGAAATGTATTAATTAAATTTGAAGGTTTACTGTTAGAAGTTTCATAACAAACGATTTATGTCTGTAAGTCTCTCAAAGGCCCTAATTTATTGAGGCTCTACAAGACTTAGTTGGTAAACACTTTAAATCCTGGTTCACATCCATTAAAATTTTGCTGGACCACTTTGGTTCTCCCATGATAGTGGATCTTCTCCAGTCTGAGAGCATTAATAAATCATTCCTAGATTGTACAGCAAGTTATTCAGAGCCTGTCATAATAGATAAAATCTATTTTCTACCCACAGTGGGCATGCTTTTGACAATTTATATAAAAACTCACCTGCAGAACACTCTCGACACTCTTCTGCACATGACACACATATGTCAGTGTATGGATCTTGAACTTCTCCTGTATAAACATAAACATTTGATTCTTTTATGACTCTCCTGATTCTTTTTTGTTATTACTATTCCTAGTTTATAGATTGCCAACATACTGTATTCTGCAATGATTTACAATAGGAGAATGTATATTAAACATATAAGACCAGATAAGAAAAAAAAGTATGTAACCTGTAGCTAACCTGGGAAAGATGATTCCAACATTTACAAATACCGGTAACTTATTTCAAGTCAGGTTTTGTTTGCCATGTACTGCAATCAGCACATGTTGTCAAGCTTCATATGAAAATATAAAACAACTCTTTTTTTTCTAGTTTTTCTCTATTGAATGCATCATTGGCTTTTATCACAATGAGTGTTTTGAATTATGAACTTTATTAGGCTGTAGATTTATCAAGCCAGGTAAGAACTGCAGTTTGTTCAATACTTATGAGTAATTGGGAGAAAAAATAGTGAACAAGAGTGAAAGCTGATTAAAAAAAATATATGGAGATACCAACTATTGTGAGTCTAGGATGAATGGATATTTAAATATGAGTTTGAAAATTTGATTAGGCTTACTGAAAGGACAATCCTTGAAAAGGTCTGTGAAAAGGTGGGTTAATTTATAAAGCAGTGAATATGACATTTACTAAAACATTCCCTGGTAGAGAATCAGTTACTAACATTAAAATACTAACGCTTAACTAGTGTTTTGTCTATATATATATATTTTTACCTATTATATTTTGGATAAAACATACTTCACCATCTTTTTTTTCAGTAACATTATTATGAAATATTGTATATGAATAACTTTAATAAATATTACCATTTTGTTTACGGAGCTTATTAGCTTAAGCTTAAATTACACAGAGAGAAAATAATTTAAAGGAATGATTCACCCTTCCAAACCCCAAACTATTTGAATGATTATATGGATGATATATGGATGAATTAGTCAGGCAGGAACGGTCACAAAGAAAAAAAACTACTGTAGTATTACTAGGCGGTATTTTTTTTAAAACACAGAAAGCTGACTCATTGGTATGAGTGAATCCTCTAATACATATTGATTTTTTAAAAAAATCGAAACATAACTTTTTGATGTTTGTCGTTAATGTATTTTGCACAGCATTATGGCTGCAAATTGAGAACCTCCGTGTCTTTACTTGGAAGAAAATTAAAATATTTAAAAAAGAAACTTTCATAAAAGAAAACTAGGTTACAGCTTCACTGACTTATTATTTCACAAATACTACTTGCCTAGATAATATGCTGACAACACTAGTTTAAGGAGACTTTTAAATAATGTTTTAATCAAGATTCATACAAGACATTTTTTTTACCAAATCTTGGTGAAAGTTGCGTTAATCATAAGTGAAAGCATAAATGAAACTCAATAACTGAACCAGAATAAACATGCATATGAAAAAAATGAGAGTCCTTTATGTTTTTTCTCCATCAGTGATGTAAGCAATGCATCAACAGTTTGGTATGAGTCCAAGTTTCTCTCTAGTGAGGATTTCTTTATGGATACACTTTGATGGTCAGTTTTGCATTGTAAGAGGTAGCATGTTTTTTTAGTGACAACAAAGCAGCATTTTACCACTTCAAGGTTTATTTATTAAGGCAAAATGTCGATTGTAATCACAGCAGTCCTTTGTTGAGCCAATTATACTGCTTATTGACTTGTTGAAGGGCCAGACACTATCTTCTGCTGTTGTTGTGATTGATTTTTGCCATAATAAACATTTCTTAAAATGCTGCAAAAGGGTTTTATTGCCTCTTTGTTCTGAACAACATTAGGGATAGCTCTGATTGCTGTCACTACAAGCTAGTGCTATTTAGTGGGACCAGATCCACTATATATAATAAACAGAAGATTAAAAATAAAAGTAAGCCTCTGTTGTATAATATGCTTTAGGGCTACAACTATTAATACAAAACCTCAGCTGCTCCTGAATGGATCCACAGTTGTCAACATATTTGTAATCTCTTTTTTCACTTTATAGCTAACATATACTACTGTTTTCACTGTGTGTGGAGGGATATAGCCTTTAGCATTATTTTACTGAAACAATTGATTCAATATATTTAAATTGCGGTGGATGCCTAGAAATATGCTTCTGTTTAAGTCCATAGCAGCCTTGTCGAGACCTAAATTCTTTATCAGAAACATTTTTTTAAAATTACATATTAAATATAAATATTTTTAGGACAGTATAGATACAGCACAGTTCCACCATGAGCAAATATACATTTGTAGAACAATCTAGTTTCCCTATATGATTTTTTGGAAGTCTGGTTCTGGATTTTTGCTTAGGTTACAATGGGAATTACTGTAGCTTACATGCAGTCATATTGCACATAAGTTCCCACTCCAATGACGTACCTTCAGCACATTCCAGCTCCTGACATACTCCATCCACAGGAAAGAACTTTTTCTGACATTTATCACATTTGGTTTTACTCTTGCAGAATTCACAGTTTTCCGGACACTGCACACAGGTGTTCTCTGAGATGAAGTAACCAAGAGGACAAGCTTCTCTGCATTCCCCATTGTGGAGGTAGCGCATTCTTCCATTTTTATCTTGGCAAAAGAAAATATCTATCATAACACGTTGCATGCAAAGGAGCCTAGGTACACAACAGAAAATCTGCAATATCCTTTTCACCACAATTCTTATCTCTGTAACGATTACCAATGCAAGTTAACAATCTCCAATTCACTTGCAAATATTTTTGTTGCAGTGGCATAGATGACCACTAGTAAGTTGCATTTCCATTTGTCTGCTGGGTATTTGTGTTGCAGACAAAAAAAAAAAAAAATCAAATGCATGCCCCACATCAAAACATTGTAGTACTGGATTTGGATGGAAAAAGCAGCATTCATAAGTAAGTCCTTCTACGCAAGCCTTTAGTGCTTCCTTCTTGTAGGGCCCTCAGAAATAATAACTATAAGCTCAGACAGAAACATATTCCACAAAAGGAAACTTAATGTGTTTGATTTACATATTTAGCTTTTAAGGGCCTGATTTATTAAAGCTCTCCAAAGCTGGAGAGGATACACTTTCATCAATGAAGCTGGGTGATCCAGCAAACCTGGAGTGGATTTTTTTACTAAAAAAAGTAAAAGTCATTTACTATTTGCTAGCAAATGTTTTGAATTTTGGACCAGATCCTTTCCAGGTTTGCTGGATCACCCAGTTCACTAATGAAAGTATATCCTCTCCAGCCTTGGAGAGCTTTAATAAATCAGGTCCAAAGTCTTTATAGATAATTACAGTCACCCCTGTGGACCAGGGCAGAGCATCCTCTTGTGTGGCAGCACAAAACTCCCCAGATGGTGGCAGTATTGGAACATCTGCTTTACAATCCCAGCCTTTGAAAAGCACTGCTGTACTCATTAAATGCAATAGCATGACACTGTGCTCTAGCATGACTCTCTATAAACGCTGTAGTACAATTCTCTATCCATTAAGAAAGGTTTTAAGGTCTCAATGCCTATAAGAATAAGCAACATTAAAGTAAAAATTGTTTGCCTCTAAATGAAATAGACCTGTAATAAGTACAAAGCAGGCAGCACAAGGGCTGACAAGTTTTACCATGAAAGTAAAGGAACATCTATCATTATACTTGCAAGGCTCCTGGACCCAGGAAAGCCAGTCACGGGGTTCCTGAGAGCAGAGTGTACAATAAAAGAATGTACTGTGCAGCTGCAAAAGCGAAGAAAACCTATATTTTTTACCATTGAAACAGATGTATGTAATGAGCATTTCCTGGCACACAGAAAAATCTTCACAGCCACCAACATTTTCTATAAAGTTACAACAAGAGGCACTACTGCAAGCAACATGTCATATACTACCTAAGGTACTAAAGTAAGAGCCCTGGAATAAAGAGAACTTAGTACAGGGATGAACATTTTTGGACAATGTTGGGCGGTGACATCGGCTAGGATACAATTTTTTGGGTCTTGTAATCTAAAAAACAATTGGTAGCTTCTTAGCGTTATCTAGTATACATGTAGACATGAATATGGTGGCACTGTACTCCCATAGTAGGCATTTTGACTATATCTTGTATGTAGACATTAGGTAGAGATTAAACAGTTGTGATGATACATGTCAAAATATCATCAAAAAATTATTTTAACATGTAGCTGCCTAACCAACTGTATAGATCAGGGGTGGGCAAACTACTCTTAGGCCAGATATGGCCTATCAAGTAGTATGTTCTGGCCTAACGCCTCCCTGGTCTATCCTGCCTAATCTTGACCAGCAGGGGTCGGCAACCTGCGGCTCTTTTGCCTCCTTGTTATGCCTCCCTTCCATATTTATCGTGGCCATGGGTTAACACTTCTGCCGCTGGGGCAAGGGGACATTCCCTCTCCTCCGTATGCATTGCGGAGGAGAGGGATTTCCCTTCAGGGGCATTCTTTTTTCCTCCTAAATTGGCCTAGTAGCCAAAAAAGTTTGCTGACCCCCTGGTATAGATCTAATAAATAACATGTCCATTGATTTTTTTGGTATATGTCGGATACTAAGCTCCATTTCCGTATTACAGCACATTACTGCACATGCACTCATACAACTATGGTCTATTAAGGAGAAAAGCCAGTCACACATATGTGTATTGCTGGATCCCTCATTCTGGATGCCATCTGATGTATCATCTATGACTAGTATTGTCTGTCAAAAGCTAAATTATCTTCTGCTAGATTTTGCACTTATTTTTTAAACTCATCTTGCCTATAGAGCTTGTAATCCTCTATCAAAGCCAAGCAAAGGTTGTTTCCATGTCTTAAGTCACAAAAAGCAGATGCTGGGGCTAGCACATTTATCTTGTCCCTTCACTATTAGGATAACATTAGTTGTGAAGGTGTTTACAATCTCTCCAATGTATTATAGGTCTTACCGGTGCCGCAAGATGTACATGCATCAGGCTCACTGCCATTGCAACTGTGACAAGTATGATGACAGAGATGACATTGTCTATTAAGCTCATATTTGCCTGAAGGACAGGTCAATACACATTGTCCATCATCAAAGAATCTGTGAAAGAAAAAAAAGACACTAAGTTAATAATATTGAAACTTATTAATGACATTATCAGTATTATTAATTATATAATTAGTGGAAAAACTACATTATTCAGTTATTTTTGCAATGAAAAAATAAAACTTGTGTTTGTTAGCAGTACTTTAATTCTTATAGAATGCACTGACCTGTCAAGACTTTTGCAAGTCAATAGCAGAAAATTTATGTTTTCATTTAATCAATCACATTACATTTATCATGAGCAGATCTATTTAAAGTGTATTTAAAAGAGCAATGTGAAAAATACAGAAATCTCTAACAAGTTATGGGCAATCATCCTTCTGCTCCAACTGCTGAGTTCTAGAAGAGAAATCCAGTTACTATGGATTACAGCACTTTGCAATGTCTTATTATATTCCCATAAAACGTCATGTTCCTAGAGCTAGTGATTGCATGTATCTTTACTTCAGCTGAGTTTCATTCCTGGGAGGGTAGAAGAAGTTCAATCATACTGCTATGAGAATAGTGCTGGCCAGTGAGAAGTGAGAGTTATCAGACCTCTGAAGGAAGACAATGTCACAATGGCCTTCTGATAACCCTCACTTCATAACTTGGCATATTTCTCAATCAATGAGACTGTACAAGTTTAACTAAGCTCCATCCACATGTGAAGAACTAAGGTGCAAAACAAATAAAAGTAAAAGTGCAAACGCATTTCATCTATACCATATATTTATGTACAAATATTTAGGGCCTGATTTATTAATGCTCTCCAAGACAAGACTGGAGAGGATACACTTACATCAGTGAACCTGGATGATCCTGCAAATGTGGAGATTTTGTTGAGTATCATAATTTATAGTTACAGTTTGCTATATGTCATTTTCTTTAAGTCTAAATACAACTTATACTGAAAATGTATGAAAAATACCAATGCTGATTTCTTCTTCTAAAAATAATAGCTCTCTCGCTGTCATCCAGCTCCTAATAACTTTCTAAGCCACTGGGTGAAAGCTCACCAAGACTGAGAAAATAGACTGTCATGGGTGATCCAGGTGGAATAGATTTCTTAAAATTGTTTGCATTAATTTGGTATATGTTTTCAATTCTGGACCAGAACTATTCCAAGTTTGCTGGATCTTTCAGGTTCACTCATGATACTCTATATTCAGTCCTCGAAATCTTTAATAAATTAGGCCCACTGTCTCTAGTTTAGTTAAATAAAACCAGTTAGGCAACTAGCATTTTCAGAATTCAGTAATGGCAGCCTCTCATTTTTCCTTGTGCTGGCCTTCTTTTTCTTTAATTTTAACAATTTATGTTAATTGCACTGTTCATTGAGGATCAGCCACCTTTCAATATTTCTAATCAGACACCCTAAACACTTTGATGACTATACCCCCTTGTCTTAAGATTATGTGCAATCAGAAAAATCAATGCCGTGCCTGTGCCGACCTCCAGTCACCATGATAGACACATAGCACAATGCACGTAAAGAAACACTATTGCTTCATAGAAGTCTAGACCAGTCTAGACCTACATAGTTATGATATTCTAAGAAAGGTGACTACTGTATTTCTATCTATCTCTGTTTAAGCTTTGTAACCTTGTTTATAACAGAAAAAAAATTTTAGTTTTTTCACAAATTGGGTTAAACAGTGATTGGAAACGTGCTAAGCTGTATTCTTATTTACTTATGCCCAGGATTTTTTTTATATTTCTTTACTACTATACTTTTTGCTTTATTTCATTATTTGACCAAGCCTCAGCATGGATAGACAGAGTCAACACTCACATGTAATTAGCAGCCTGAACATCAAATTCTCTGTGCATACAAAAAAATATGTTTCTGTTGAATTATACAGAGGCTTTAAAAACCTAAGCAAACAGTCTAATGTATACTCTCTTCCATTACCCAGACAACCCCTTGTAAAATACAAACAAGAAACAAAGTGTGTTTAATATAACGGAAAGACTGTGAAATTGATTCTTCCTAGCTCCTGCTAGCTACTGTTTTTTTGTGGTTGATGCCGTTTTCCTAGCAGACTCTTGAAGCATTTCTAAAAAGCCAGGCTCTATATAGCCACCTACATTAACAGGGAAAATATACCTTCAAGGTAAAGTCTGTTTGTTTGTTTTGTTCTCATTGCAGCTGGGAAACCTGGGCCCAGGGATTCTGTGGTTAGTGACCAGCTTTGATCACATTGACTGGCACCTCTCTCTAAAGGCACATGTCTGGAAGCTAAAACAAGGGGTCTTGCTTATGGCTTATGCCCTGAGATTGAATCTGAGTGGTAGTAAACCCTAGCTAATGAAGAGCAATGTTTTATACTTATTAATGAGATTCTCAGTGGTGCCATAATTAATTTAAGGGAATGTATGGTGGTTTTGTACATATTTTTCTCATTATGGTTAAGGCAATTTTAGGTGAATATGAAATAGTGCATTTGAAAAGTATGTAGTCTCTTTTTTCCAGCCAGTAGGTGGATCTCTCGGCTTTTTCATTCTCTTCCCACCTACCACATAATAAAATAGGCAGAGGTGGATCAAGGTAAACTTTATGCAAAGAACTGATCTCTTAATCCTTTCAGTGAGATACATCTGTATGATATGGAGCTACATCCAACCATAATTAAGCGCAGACGTTTGGGGTGATGTTGTACTTACATGGGGCCATCTGAAACTTATGTAACCTGCTAACTTTCAAGTTAGTTGCAAAGTCCCTAAACAAGTATAATTACCAAAAATGCTTAAGGAAGGAGAGGAGGGGTCAGACAGTTGCAAACATGCCCTGAAACAATGTTGTTAAAAGCATGTTGTTTTTTTCCATAAATATGCTTTTCTATTATACTTTACCTATGATTTGTAGAAAAGTTGCATTCTTTTTTAAATATTATTCGGGCATGTTCCCACAGTACCTACTGAGAAGTTTTAATCAACTATAGGGGACAGCACATATGTAGGACACAATCAGTTGCTTGGAACTTTAAAATGTTAGTCCACTTTAAAGTTAAGTTTAACTTCTAGTAAGCTATTTCAGTCACTATCCTGATTCTAATTACAACTGCTATTGTTATTACTCTGAAAAAATATTGGAAATAAAAAATTGATCTAAGACAATGAGACCCCCAATAATTTCTGAATTTGGCAGCTGTTCAGACCAAGCAATTTGACACAAAGATTTTACCACCAAAGGCTAGGGTCTGTGTGCCATCTTTGGAAAAATGGAAATACACAAAAAAAACTTAAGTGTATCTGCTTCAAAATGCTGTTTAAGACATCTTAAAATTATTATACATAATGGAGGATGCGGGTGGCATTTGTGAAGTACATTTTAGTTTAGAATAGTGCTGTCCATTCAGCCACTTCTAGTGCTCACTTTTAAACTTAAATTGCATGGTATGCAGCATGGGTTCTGTTTTTATCCTTGTAAAAAGGAAATCAGCCATAGATCTCAAGAGACAGTGGGGGAAGTAAAGTTGCCTTGTCTCCCAGGGAGCCAGCAAAACATGTCAATGTATGCATTAGCAAAGCAGCAATTATATACATTACTCAAATAAAAACCTATTACTTTTTTTTACCTTAATAGAAGTAGCAGCTTTAATTGAAGGGCACCACACTTTGTATATTACATATTTGCATAACTCCCTTGATAAGGGTATTATGTTTTTGAAACATGTTATTCTTCCACTTAATTTAAAACACTTTATGCACAATGTATGCAGTCAGCACATGGCAACTAATGCTCTTTTGGCTTCATCTCTTTCTTCTGCTTAATATTTTAGGAATTAACATAAGTGGTGGTACTATAGCTCATTTGAGCATTTATTATTATTATTATTATTATTAATAATAATAATAATAATAATATTATTATTATTTATTTTCCAAATGCCTTTCAACATACCTTTCCAAGTAACAATCCAAGTTTTAAAGGAGAAAGGGTAGGAACATGAGAATGGGGTTGGAGGGACTTGGTTAACAATAAATGAAGTTTAAAAATTTGATGCAGGTACATAACTAGAATTTACAGTGCCCTGTTGCAACATTTTGTCAGTCCCTCTACTCCATTAATAAAACTTCCATAAATATCCTGTAGCTATTTGTATACACAAAGAACCATCCCTCCCAAGAGCCACCTAAACCCATCCACAAAGATCCCCCTCTTCATCACTGTACTAATAAAAAATATTTCCACATGTTTGTATAATGATAGTGGCATCTGACTGTATTGGGTTTATGCAGGCAGAAGACAGAATAGGAGGAAAGCAAACACTGGAGGCAATGGACTCGAAGAAACATATGATGATAGAGGTAATTTTTATATTCCATTAGCATATAAATTTATTAAAGAAATACTGGGGGCTTGATTCACAATTGGCTATGAAAGCAGAAAAACTATGATAGCAGAAAGCCTGTTACAGTAAGAATCCACGAGTTGATTTTCACATGATCGGACAGTACAATTTTAATGATAGTACAGTTGGAAGCCATATCTATATTAAAAAAACATGTTTTCCTTGTGTTTAAATGTAATTCTATAGTGCTTAAAAGGATATCAAATTGAAGACACTTAGTAGGTAAAAAACATGAACTCTACAATTACATTTTACTTTATGTAGAAAAGATCTTACAAGAATTTACTTTGTGATCTAAGTATTGTAAGCGTAACACATCTTCAAACAAACTTTAGAGCCCTCTAAAAAGACATTTGAAAGCAGACTGAGTACCTCTGTTACTACTGTCATGTTTTTGAATAGACTGTATATCTGTGATGGTGATGGAGTGGGATGAACTTCTGCATACTTATTAGAGGACAAAGACCACCAGCTTGTTTCACAGTGGTCTCTCAATGGCTTTGAGATAACAATGTCCTTTAGTCAATACACAGCTCATTGTTAGAGGAAACCCTTGCCCAGAGACGCCTCCAGCACTGTGCCTGTCCAACGAGCCATGACATTTAGAGCAAAAAAGGGCACATTGGAAAAAGAGGGATCGAGAGCAATACAATGAAAAAAATTGGCCTAATGAGCGGACAGGAACTGAAAATGTGCTGGAAACAATAGAAAATGTCATCTGACCTGTCTCTTGTTTTTTCATAATGTTATTATACAAATTAGTAGATAAAATTGTCCCTGGAATAATTGAATGGTTTATTTTTCCCCCTGAACCTATGAATTAATTTATGTGCATAGCTATTCTTTTATACCTGGGCAACCAATGTCAAGGAATAAATTCCTGACTGAATTGGCATTAATATTGTGCTTATATTTTAAAGTCGACATTTTGATGTATCTTTGTAATGAAAAGGCTGATTAGATTACTTTGAAATGTAAGTGAACGACAACACAAAAATATATTTGTAAAGATTTGTTTTCCTATAATTATATATATATATATATATATATATATATATATATATATATATATATA
>NC_092860.1:31862191-31971622 GCF_032062135.1 Pyxicephalus adspersus
TGGCAGATGGTAGCATTGTGACAGAATCAGTGCTATGAAAACTGATTCAGCTAAAGATTCTTTTTGATGAGGGCTGTGAGCATTGTGTATTTCAGTAGAAACAAGAAATGATACGCTATTTTTAAAGTCTCAAATTCCTAATATAACCATACAGTATGTGCTGTTATTATCACCTGCAACATCTTTTCCACAAATTTTAAACAAATTCTTCCTAACAATGCAAAGAACTTGAAAGTTGTGAGTGTATTCAAAACTGTCATTTTTCTTTTTGATATGTATGAAGTCAGAGCATAGTCTCAGATCGTTATGCTCCATATATTCATCTCAGCACTAACATGCTTTTAGTTAAAATTGGCTTGTACTTAGCATTGAGGTTTTGGTTTGTCCTACCTTGAGTTTTAATAACTTTTTGCAGACTTGAGGTTCTCATGCCAAGTTATAGAGAACTTGGCCAGGACAGTTTTTCAAAACCATAATACACTGTAGTACAGATTTGTCTTTAGGTTATAGTGCCAACAATACCAAGTGACATGAATGATCAAACATGATCAATTATGTCACCAGGGATTCCCTTTTTTATTACTCCAGGCCAAGGGAATGTGAATGCACCATTGAAATGATGTGACAGTTGTAAAGCCACTGCATCACTTCTAGAAAATCAGTTTTACAAAACCTACCCTATAGTATAGGCCAAAGTATAAACAAACTCCCATTTGCTTTAATAATAAACAGTTAACACTGTAACGAATACTCCAATTTTACCATATTACAAATATCACAGTGCAAACCTAAAAGAACCACAATGCTCCCTTTTAGATTAGTTGCTCTTAGATTCTGTGATTTCTTTTCTAACACAGAAAGGATGGATCACTTGTAAATTAACAAATCAAGTAATGCCTATACATCAAATGCCATTAAGAAAGTAAGCTTTTAAAATTTAACTCAAAATACACAAAAAAGATCACTTACTTAAAGAAATATATTTATTATCATTTACATTTAAAATATGATAACCAATTTAGTAAAGCAATTTGTGTAAAATGTGGCCAAAATGAATAGCACCTCACTATCGGCGTCCGACCAGTTCCTATAATTACCCTTAACTGGCGATGCACTAAAACCCTAATATGTTTCACCACTTTGACTTCTTCTTCTTTGTAATATTTTTATGTAATTTATAGAAAATTCACTGAAGCCATATTCTGTGTGCCATATTTAAAATTATCATATTTATCTAACACTCTATCACATAACATTTTCTTGTAATAATATGATGTCGCAAAGGTTTATTACAAAAACTCAAATTATTTTTCATTTGGAACTAATAGACTACAAGTATGATGTGCTCTACCGGAATGACACACTTGTCTTATGTTGACACTTGACGGGGCTATATTCAGGAGGAAAAGTTGCACCTGTACCTGGTGTTTGCTAAGAGAAAAACAACATGGTAACTAAGTTGTTAGCAATCTTTCTTGTATTGCAACACTGATTCATGAATCTTATCAAGGACCCAATTTGCATGGTGTTTGTATGCTCTTCTTTGTATTTGTGGGGATTTCCCTGCTGGTATTCTGGCATTCAAAGACAATAAAAAAAAAAAAAACATGCTGGCAAGTGACTTGTCTCTACTGTGTATAGTAGAATTACTATATGACAAGCTCTTTTTGCGGTGCTGATGTGAATTCTTCACTGTTTGTGAAATGACCTGTGTAATAAATTAGTCATATCATTAGAAATAAAATCATGGGCAAATCTTGAGGACTGTTTTAGAATGGCAGTAGGACTAATTAAAAAATAGTTTAAAATACTTTCTAAAATAATTTAAAAGAGACGTAAAAGTTATATTAAGAAGTCTGAAAAGATTTTGGTAGACTTTTTTTAAATATTTCAATCAATTTAGGACACATTTATGGTACTTTTAAACTATTAGAGAGCAATGACTGCATACAAAACCACCTTTCCAACCTTCTCATAAACATTACATTTGTGACCTAGCAAATTTCGAAGAACAAGTGATTTCCCAGGTGAGAAGTAAAATAAATCCCTCTGAAAGAATGTAAGCAGTTGGTCCATATTCACTAAGATCCAATGATAGCAGTCTTGGGTGATTCATTTTTATTAATAAAAAGATCTAATTATCCCTTTCTGCTTGCAAGTCAAGATTGAATGTGACGGTTTCAATATTATCAAAATGTGTTCTATCAACGTATTAAATAAAGTAACTGTAAGGGAAATTAGTACAATAGTTTTTTAAATTCTTAGAAAAACGGTCCATTGTGACATCAAGACTGACAGTAGAAACATTACAAAGAATTTTACAATCCAATTTTTTCCTATAATATAATAAACTATGGGATTTAGTGGTTGTTTTTACCATATGTGTCCCACAAATACTAAGAGAGGATGATTTACTCAAAGGGGCCTATTTATAAAGCAGTGATTCTGACATATACAAACCTGAAAGAGGCATCTTGGCGCCTCTACAAGGGTTGTTAGTGTATCCAAAGTATTTGGGGTACTTTGTGGGGAAGTAGCTGGGCATTCCATTCCATTTGTACTAGGCAGGCCTTTTTTACATATGACTGCTTGATTTTTAACCAACTTATACTTTTTAGTTAAATTATAATGTGATCAGTAGTGATAGCCTACAATAAAACTCTGTTTGGATGGTCGGACAAAAAGTTGGACTAGTTATTTAAATGCCTAATGCAGCAATTAAAGCTACAAAGTAACTATTATCATTACAGTAGATTTCCAAGAAAGTGCTAGATTACGAGAACTATGTTAGACTGTAATCTGTAAATAAAATCAACATGGAAAATGTCTTTTAATACTTTTAAAGGAAAAATGCAAGTAAACCTAAAATCAATAATAAATAAGTCACAAGAATAACCACATTACTGTACCTGCAATGTATTTGTTTACTTGTAAAATAAACTGCACAGTGTGCCAGAAAAGCACATTAAATTTCAGCCTGTTATAACTCCAATTATTTCCTTGCCACACAACACTGTGATTTCAGCTAAAAGGAAAGTAATCCAAAAGTAATAATGGTAAACAGAAAAGCTAAAAGAGCTGCTGGAATTTTATTTTACAAGTATCCACTTGGTGGAAAGTGGACAAAGCATGATATTATGGAAGTTGATGATAGTGTTCTGTTCAAGTAACACGTAGAATTAAATATCAGGGCTCAGGAATCCCAACCTGTGCATATAGCAGTTCTTTATGGGCATTTCATAGAATCCTAGGAGGACATTAGAGCCATAATGGGATTATCCAATTAATTCTGTCATCACAGATGCAAAACTACACTAACTGGACCAACTTTATCCAATTAATTGTGCAGTTGTTGATATTATGACATGCTAAATGGATAATCCTGGAATTGCTATTATGTACTCTCAGATTTTCTGAATAATTTTAAAATATATTGCCAATTGTTACAACTGAATACAGATGCATAAAATACAGAGGCACCTCTCTTGGTGAATTTACAAATTTATTTACTTAAAAATAACATGGTTATTAAAAAGAGTTTAAAGATATGAAAGTCACAACAAAATTACTTAAATATACATAGTAATTATAACTTAAAATATACTCCAACATCTACTATGCCATTCAAGTAAGATTGCAGCTACTGCAGAGGAACAATATGCATCTACTAAAGTGCATACAAAACTTGAAGCTCTGTAAAAACTTTAGGATAGGGTACTGAGGCATGTGAATTTATTTCTATCAAAACAGATTGGAGGAAAAAATTGATCAAAAGAAGAAAAAGAAGATGCCTATTTACTTTTTCTAGACCATGTAAAGAAATAATAAATCCATTATATCTGTAGAGACCAACCTGTTTTATTAAGGTAAACGATCTTACAAAGGTGAGTATGTGCCTTAAAGAGGACCTGAACTCTGGAAGTTGTGTCCAAATGAAAGGCAAGCAGAGAGCAAAGGGCTAGTCACCAGTATTGACTGCAGTTGAAGGTTTCCCCCATTACTGATTTATGTCTTGCAACATGTCTTTGAATGGCAGAAACCATCTTGCTAGTTGCAACATTTTCCTTCCTCATGTCAGAGGCAGCAGAGCCTTAGATCTCACACTGCATACCAAAGGAAAACTTCTAAGGTTATTGCTCAGGCATAGCTAACATTTTAACATTTCATATAACATACCATGTGTTCACTTTTTCATTTCAGGTCTACTTAATATTACCCACAATAAGGTGTATGTGTATGCCCTTTTTAAAATGAATATGTTAACACTTTAGTTTTAAATATTAGTTATATGCTTATATTTTCCCTTGGCCTAAAACTCCTTTCCATTTTATCAACATGCTTATGAAATGATTGAATACAACCTTTAAACTGTCACTACATGCCTCATTTTAGACCTGAAGTATTTATCACTATGGGCCCGATTTATGAAAAGCTGGAGGGGATACACTTTTAAAGTGTATCCTCTCTAGCCTTGGAGAGCTTTAATAAATCAGGCCCACTGTCTTTGTACTTCCGTGTGCAATACAGGCAGATCATGGCTGGTGGTAGAAGCTGGAAGCCTCTATGACTGAAATAACTAAAATCCAAAAAATGAAAGAGACTGGCTAAGGACAAGGAGGCTGGGGAAGAAAGGGTGAGATGATACTAAATGTTAACTAGAAGAGTGGTTGCCAACCTTTCAGACCTCATGAACCACTAAATCCACAGAATCCATGCCGCGCATGTTAGGGAAGCCCTGTATCACTTCCCTCAGAGTGATGTCATAATGCCAGAATCTGCCCTCTCTCTCATCTCAAAATCAGACCTGCTTGCTGAACATCCTGGGGGGACAGTAGCGCAGGGCTGTGGATGCAACAAAGTTGTGCTCACAGCCCTGCGCTACTGCCCCCCAGAAAGTTTAGCAAGCAGGTCTGAGTTTGCAATGGGGAAGTGGGCGGGTTGTGTCCATACGGGGGGACATGATCAGCGCGGTCAGGAGAAGGACCCCCGGGGGGCGCACCGGCTAGAGCCGCAGACCACCAAAAGATACTAGAAGATACTAGGAAATGAGGCAGGCTCTTTCAACTTGGTGCATATTCTAATGAACACTGGGAAACTTACAGTGTGCAGTGAATTCAGAGTAAGATAATTCAGTACAGGATAGGAGTCTGTTTAACATCTATTTTTATTCAAAATATCTACTTGGGCACTGTTGTGCTATTATTCTACGTAGCATGTTTAGTATGTATAGCAGTGAACATAAAGCTTCTGAGTAATTTGTGTTCTACTTTCCTCATTATTGCCTTCTATTTCAATGTAAACTTTTCCATCGTTCAAACCTATTAAACAGAAAGCAGAAAGAAGCAATGCACGAGTCTGTATCATGCCCTTGCACAAACACATGTATACTTTAACGAAAAATCCGTGTCCATCGTTGGATGCTGGCATCTTTTTTTTCATTCTATTTTTAACTTTTTTTTTCTTTTTTCTCCCTGTAATAAAATGTATCTGTGCCACTGAATGGGAGGACAGAATGGTGCTGAACCAAGGGAAGATAAGTGACGACTAGACATAAGGGAATACCAGAGCAAGTAAAGTGACTATTAATAAAGAATGTATATTAACCCATAGATGCCAGGAAATAACATTAAAGATTATACATAATATAAATAGATGAGTAAATCCACTTACACTCCAATCAAGAACAATTGGCTACTCTAAATATTTGTCAAGTAAATAGTTGCTAAATAGGATTTCTCACATTTTATTATAAACGATTATTATATATTATCATTTACAATTGTTTATTTTTATATAAGAACTAACTTTGCCATAGGATACTGAAAGACTGGATGCCATACATATATGACACATTCACCCACTTGATGCCGGGAAAAAACTAAGCACACAATATCAAAGACTTTATTTGCACTAGTAGACTATACAATCCCAAGACAGAACACCAACTTTCAAGATTATTTCGAATGAAATAAACTAATAACACAGGTCAACATGTAATTTTTGTTTTTGTGATGTAGTTAAATATATATTGTGTGAATTTCGTTATATATAGCTTTAACATATTACAACATTTAATGAGTTTTCTTTTTTAAGATTAGAGACCGCACTAACTGCAATTGATTTCATTTGTCATCATGCCTAGAAATTGCCTTAATGATCCAGACAGTTTCTGTTACGTGTGTGATTCATTCACCATGAAAGCACAACGTCGCCAAATTACCACAAAACTTAAAAAGATATACAAATTATATTTCGGCTGTCCACTTGGTGACCAGGATAAATCTTGGATTCCACATGTCATCTGTACTAGTTGTTCCAATGGACTGTGTGACTGGCTTAATAAAGCAGCAATGCCATTTGCAATCCCGATGGTGTGGAGAAAACCGCAGGACCATCCAATTGACTGCTATTTTTTCTGTGTCAACAAAAGTGGATTCTCAGATAAAACTAAGCAAAAAATTGTATATCCCAGCCTTGATTCTGCAATTAGGCCTGTTCCCCATGATGATTCATTGCCAGTTCCGGTACTGTCACATAACAGACTTGCTTCTGTAGAAGGTGATGAGGAATGCGCTGGAGTTGCAGCCAGTTACAACCCCGAATCATCTGATCCTGACTACTTGGCTGATGAATATTCAGAACCAGAGACCTTTACACAAGCAGAGAAGAATGATTCCGTTTGTGATCTAAATCTCTCCAAACACAAAGCAGATCTTCTTGCTTCAAGGCTTAAACAGAAGCACTTGCTTGCAAAGGGTGTAACTGTAACTCACTACAGAAAACAAAATCATAACTTGACAACGTTCTTCACTAGTGATGGCTCACTGTGCTACTGTCATGATATAAATGCACTCTTTAACAGTTTGTCACAAGAGCATGTCCCATGAGAATGGCGTATCTTCATTAATTCCTCTAAAAAAAAGCTTGAAAGCAGTCTTACTGCATAATGGTAATTTCAAACCAAGTTTACCGATTGCCCATTCCGTTAACCTAAAGGAGTCCTATGACAACATGAAGTTACTACTTGAAGCAATCCAGTAAAAACACACCAGTGGAACACCTGTGGGGATCTAAAGGTAATTGGCTTGATGATGGGAATGCAAGGAGGATTCACAAAATTTTGCTGTTTCCTATTCCCCTGGGACAGCCGATCTACGGGAGACCATTATGTCAAGCCTGATTGGCTACCAAGAGAGCTGGTTGATCCACATAAATTATTTCTGCCACCTCTCCATATCAAGTTAGGCTTGATGAAGAACCTTGTGAAGGCTATGGTTAAATCAAACTCCATGGGTTTTCAGTAGCTTGTTGAAAAGATTCCAAACATAACCACTGCAAAAACGAAGGAAGGGATATTTATAGGGCCACAGAGTAAGTCTGTTTTGCAGGATGATATTTTAAAAACAATCTCTCTCAGTAGCTGAGCTAGCAGCTTGGGATGCATTCAAGTGGCTGTGTGAAAATTTCCTACGCAACCATAAGTCTCCTGCATACAAGGAAGGAGTTCAGAATCTGCTTGATTCTTACCAGAAACTGGATTGTTGCATATCATTAAAAATACATTTCTCTCACTCACATCGAGAATTCTTTTCAGAAAATCTTGGTATGGTGAGTGACGAACAAGGAGAACGTTTTCACCAGGACATTTAGTTAATGGAGTACCACTATCAAGGTTTCCTGGAATGAAAGTATGATGGCTGACTACTGCTGAATGCTGTACCGCGACAATCCAGACAAAGAGTACACAAGAAAATCATACTCTTAAGCATTTCTGGAGAAACAATGGTACCTGATTGACACTGTTCAGTAGACCTATACCACAATGTGCCCTACTTACTTCACACTGAAGATGTATTAACATTCACTTAAATGGTGCTTACGTTTTAGTATAAAATACATGCTTGTACAATGTTAATAGTTCTCATAACTCAGGAACTGTATGTGTTAGAGAAAAACTGACAACAGATCTGAAATCTGCTGAAAAACTGATTTAGAAAAGTTTGCTGTAGTTTCTGATGATTATCAAAACTAATTTTTTGTTGACATGTGTAATGAGTGAGAAAAAGCAAACAAATATTTTGCATTTCTTTAGTAATACCAAAGATAATGTGACTAATAATAAAATCATTATTTTACAAATCAATTTATCTTTTTAAAAAGATTCATATTAATGGTTTGCAGGATTGAAAATGATCCGAATGGATGGTTCGAAAGGTTGGTGACCACTGTTATAGGGCACAAAAAGGTAAAACTGCTCTTCTGGAAAACAAATTACTAAGCCTTCCAACACATATGAGCTTGCTTTTGAACTTTGAGTACAACATCTTCCATTTTGAAACCCTCAGAAAAAAATGTCTTGCAATCTTGCAATAGCCTATGAAGAATAGCTTGTTCTTTACTAAGAACTATAGGACATAAACCATTGAAGAAACCAGAAACAAAGCTCATTTGCAGAAAAGCCTACATCTTCCTTAATACTGATATAAAAGAAAATTTTCAAACTATTGAGACTGAAAAAAATGAGCAAACAATAAATAATTTAGGAAATGAAAGGACATCTCTGTAAATTAATCTGAAGGTTAAAAAAAGTTAGAATATTTGTAAAATATTTGAATGCTGTGCAATACTATTGCTAAAATCAGACAATATGCAAGGTCAGCGTAAGGTCCCTCAGTGGATCTTTTCATTTCACAGACTCTAAAAATCACAAAGGGACACTGTTGAGATCAAACAGAAGGAGGTTACACCTGTAGAAATTGTTCTCTATTGTTCAACAAAAGGAATTCCAAATCAAGTGCTTAGCAGGTTGATGTTAAGTGATATAGTTTATATAGAATTATCCTTAGTATGACCATATTTTTTCTTTAACAAATCTTTGTCAAATAAACATATGCAATATATTTTAAAGAACACAAAGCTAAACAGTGTTACATTCTGAGGACAGAACAATAAACATAGCAGTGTATGTGATTAATATGGATCTGGCAAACAGTATATCTGTTCTTTAAAGGGATAGATTTTTGGAAGGCAAAAAGGGCCTTTTCCTATGGTAGCAAATTTTAAACAGGCATCAGCATGACATTTTTTTTATAATCTTAGCATATTTCTTTGTTTTAAAGGTCTGCATCATGAAAACAATAAAGAAAAATATGTATGTACACATTTTGCTTAAAGTGTATGGAACTGTAGATATAAAGTCATTGGGGAAGGATAGTAAAAGTATTCTAAAGCAACAAATCACTAAAATGTAGTCTTGAATCTGTGTGATAAAATGAAAGACCATGAAATCTTATGTGCTCACTTATTATATTGCAGTAGGACAGTAAAGTTATACAGTTATCCAGATCTCCAGATTTCAAGCATCAGCAGTTAGGAGTCACCTGAGCACAAAAAGATAATGGCTGCCATGGATTACAGCACTTTGGTTTTACCTTATAGAACTGTAAACTAAATTTGTTTATAGAAATGGTATTTTAGTGATTTCCTAAGCATGTTCTCTTGAGTTTAAATTTATATAGCAGCATGATGTAGCTTTTGATCTTTGTTTTTAATTTCTTCAATAGCTGTCACACAGGGTAAAATATATGTTGTTTTTGGAAAAAAATGTAGGGATAGGGGATAATTCTAAAGATCATACCTGTATTAGCAATTCCGCAATGTATGTGTTTCAGTGAATATAGTGTGAACTACATGCCTTTTGCATCTTATAATAGGAAAACAGCAAACTATAGAGAATAAAATGTGGTATATTTCCTGTATGTGTGAGAAATTCTGAATAAAACCCTATTATTTGTTTTCTTCAATTAGTAACCTAAGTCTGATTTAAATAGTTAAGATAATTATTTATGCTGAAAAGACCTATGGTAATCTCATTTGTATAATATCTGGCAGGAGCTATGTGGGCAGCTGGTTGACTGGAAGGCATTTGTTGCTAGATAATGGCTGAGGGCATAGGGCCTTCTGTGGGAACTGTCCAAAGTGTTCCTTAGTAAGGTGGGTTAGTAAAGACTGGGAATGCTGGAGAATAAAAGAAAATAATTTTAGGCAAAAGGTGTGGTATGCTAGGAGAGGTAATGCTGCAAGAACAAATGAAAAAAAAACTGGGTTGATGTGGTTGCTAAACTTATCCAAAAACATGGCAGATGGGAGTGCCTGTGGAAACATTTGGAAAACTTTGAGTTTTATCTACATTAGAATTGCAGCCATCTTGGAAACAAAAATGTTTTCTTAAAGCATGTGCAGAAGGAGCCGTTTCTTCAATAGTAAAAAAAAATGCCGATCTCTTGCATGTGCAGGTTTTTCCCAATCTATGTCACCCGATCTGACACCTGCGCAGTGCAAGATCAGGTGACATAGGAAGAAGAACGCGGATGAAGAGAGGAGAAGATGTCGGCGCCGGCGCTCCCTCTGCCCAGGATGACGTAGGACCTGATGGAAGAAACCTCCCGATGGATAGACTGATCTGCGAGACTGAAGGTAAGTGTGAGTTTGTTTGGCTATACTTCTGCTTGAAATAAATATTGCACTTTTGTTTTCTAATGAAACCCTGATTTTTTGTATTAGCTAGCATCAGCTTAGTTTAATAGGGTTTTAAAACCTAAACAAGCTGAGCAGTGTATTGAAAAAGCATGGATAGACTTTTTCAGGGCATAAACCCATCGGCAGACTGCAGAGTCTTCCTTTGAAAGCCATGCTGATAAAACATGTTTCTCTGACGCTGCCCTCAGTTGTCTCAAGGCAAACCCTTGTAAGAAATAAATACCGTATTTTTCAGACCATTAGACGCTCCGGACTATAAGACGCACCAGGTTTTCCGCACGGGAAAACAAGAAAAAAAAATTCATTTGATTTCCCCTGAGATCCAGCGTGCGGCACTTGTGCCCGCCCATGAAGGCGGCGCCGATCGGCATTCATCAAACCAATCGGCGCCGCCTTCGTGGGCGGGCACAAGTGCCGCACGCTGGGACACAGGAACACAGAGGAGGACACTGGCTGCGGGGACCGGCGGGGATACAGGTAAGTAAAAAAATATGCATTCGGACCATAAGACGCACCCTGATTTTCCCCCCACTTTAGGGTCCGAAAAATACGGTAGTTTTTTTAAAATCTGCATCTCTAATTTCAGTGTTGGAAAGAAGGTTAAAGGGGAGTAGTTACACCTTTACTATGGAGTTTCCACCACTAAAATGACAGGGAACTGATCAATTTCTGTATAATCCGTGTCATATTCCATACTAGGACCAGAAACAAACAAAAAAAAAAGATATAACAGAGATCCTGCCAGGCCACCAATCTACCTAGGATCTGCATACGTTATATAGCATGTGCTATTGGTAATACTAACTACAGATTTTTGCAGCATTGCCTAAATTCTGCTATTTAAAAAGTCTTCTTCCCATCCAGCCATTTGCCACTATCCAATCCTATAAGATAAAAACAAAGTTTCTCCTTGTCTACCCATATTGAGCCCTGGTGTTTGAATGCTGCAACACAGAGCTAAGCACTGTAAGGGTCCTGTTCATTTCATATGGGTTTTACCTTTAAAGACTAACAAATATAGTACAGAGGGTGATCAATAGCAGGCCAAATGCATCTGGTAATTATTTCTCTTCTCAGAAAAGTTTTAAGCTGATGCCAAAATTATTGACACAAGCACGAAGCTCCCCAATAAAAGCCCTAACTGAGCACTCATGCTCAACCATCTGGGAACCTGGTTGGGTGTCTGGTTGTAGTGTGCTGTATCCAAGGTGAGTTCCTTCTCCTCATACTCCCAGATTCGGACATATATAACACCTTGTTATCTAAAATAAAACTCTTTAATGTAACCCTTTACTACAACCCAACTCCTAAATGAATGATTATAGCCAAATATTTTTTAGTTTTATATAGAGGGGAGGGGGCATTAAAATCCAGGACAGCTTATTTTTTGCAATATATGTGATATTGGGGAAACTTTAATTTGCTTCCTGTCCCAGAAACTACAAAAAATAAAAAAAAATCCGAAAGTTAAAAGAAAATTCTGTCTTAGGCAGTTTTGGACAGAGATTTAAACTAAATCTAACCCACAAACATATTACCTGCATGTTCCTTCTAACCTTAACACTAGGGATAGTTTAAAAGGGCTATTTTTCATGTGCATTTATTTTTATTGACTTAATTTATAACCCTGGGTGAAGAGACATCCATCTAGCCTACAGATCATGGCTAGCTTATTGAATGTAGCCATTTTAATACATTTATTGAAAAACCTATGGAAGGCAAGATGATGTTTAAAGCCCAAATTAGAATGAAATGTAATAGAGCTTAATAATGAATGTCTGTTTACAGTATGTAGTATAGTCTACTAATAGTTTAATAAATCTTGAGTGACATGATGGTTCAATGCCCGTTCATCCTATGGTTTACAGGACACAAAACAAAACAAACTTCACCTCAACAAAAGAACCTGTCTACAGAAACCTTTCACTATTTCAGATAGCATTACACATTTTTATGTTTAATAACCACTGTTCATACAAAGAGCAATCATTTTATGGAAGCTGTAACCACACACTGAAAGCAATTACCGTACTATAGGAATGTATTTGCTGTGCCATCGAAATTCAGGTTAACAAATTTTAAATGTTCATGTGATTTGACAAAATATTTTTTTTGACATCCATAACACTGTAGATCAGGGAAGACATACTTTCAGTAAGACTGCAATAACAACATTTTCAGTGCGTCTTTAAACCCCACAGTGCCTGTAAATCTTATAGCCAGTGCAAATTGGCTTACACTTCTAAGCCATCTAAAGAAAAATGTCCCCTGTGCAAGTTTCACACTTTGAAAAGCAGCCAAGCAGATGCAGGGAGATGGTCTGTATCCTGAAATTAACTATTAAGCAGAAATATAGAAAATTCAAGCATTATTGCCAATGCCAAACATTTAGGAAACATGATAAAACAAACCTGGGAACAATACCTCTGCTTTGAAACTAGATTGCATCTTAATAAATGTACATATAAAATAAGGGAAGCTAGCACAGACAACTGTGACCAATTACCCCAAAGATTTAGCACAGGATAAACCGGTCAATAGAGTGCACAATGAAGACATGATCAGATAAGACAAGATCATTTGATAATTAATACAGAAAACTATTTTGATATCAATGGCAAAGCTACAATACACATTTCAAACATGGATCATGCAATAAGGACGCCACCTTCCAACAGCTTAAATGATATATGGTAACATAGGGATCTATTTGTGTAATACAAGTAAGAAAACTGAGCGCAAATTTGATTTAAAAAAAAGGGAAAAGAACCTTAGTGGTTGCTGTAAGTAGCACATACACTTCACTTGAGATGCTTTTTTATAAAAGTCCACTTTACTTGTACGTACTTTATAACCTTTAAATGAATAATAGCTGCAGTCTATTCAGAACACTGGACTGAGACAGTTCACAAGAGTACATCAGACATAACTTTACCCCTTGGCTAAAAAGTCTAAAGTCTAAGACGAAACCATTCACTATATCTAAAGCTGGCATGTTTTGGCACTAATTGCAGTAGTTTTCCTGTTATATGCAGACAATCTTTCTTCTATACCCATCCCTTCTTATCATCATGATAAACTTGAGTACCCTTTGATGTATCATTACGCTTACAAGTTCAATTAGTTACTAACCAGACATAAAGAAAATCTTGCTCCACACTGCATATTGTTATCCTTGGTTTAGTATTCTAATACACTGTAATGTACTTGTTTGGTTCAACAAGCGTAGCAGAAAACTAAAAAAAAATGTATGTATAATTTATTTAGAATTTGAATAACACAAAACATTTAGTTACATTAGTCAGGTTGAAAAAGGACACAAGTCCATCAAGTCAAACCACTAAGGAAATAAAAAAAACCTGCATATGCCTGATAAAAACTTACATGTTGATCCACAGATAGACAAAAAACCCCATTAAATGTGGTTCAATGTTTTAGTTTAATATTTGTTTATCTTTTACAAACCGATGTGTCTCTGTAATATTTTTTATTGATATCCTAGAGTTCTTCTTCAATGAAAAATTCACATATTTAAACCACAAAAAAATACAGAATTCTCATTTTATGAGATCTTTAAAGGAAATTTGTGCATTGTATCTCATGTATTCATCCTAAATTATCTGCCAAAAACCAACCCTAATAAAGCCACCAGATTTATGGACATGCTTCTTTGGGTCAACAATGTACAGACAACAAAGGTAATACATCAGTTGGAAACAAAATAAATAAATAAATAAATAATTGTATTTAAAAAAAATGGTCAATGACAGCTTTCATGTGGTTTTCTTTACATAATCAGTTTATGGATGTATATACATGATCTTTAAGGAGGTCTTCAAAATCTCACCTGTATCTGAACAGGATTTGTCCCTATACAGTCACTTTGCACTGCACCCAGGAATAAAAGTCATGCGTATGTACACTAAGAAGGTCTGTTGTCCATAGGCTTCAGTGAAACAGCAGATGATCAGAAACAAGTAAGCATTATATTTATTCAATCTTCCCTAGGCTTTATACTTGTTCTAGATCAACAATGGCAACCCCTATTTTAAGGGAGGTCCCCTGATATGTATAGATGTATATGACATACATTTTTGAACTAACTATGTGACTTGGAAGGCTGTCTTCAACATTTCAAGAACAAGTTCAGCTGAATGTGACTACCTACTACTAGTGACATTAGTTATTGTTTACTTAGAGACCACTTTACTTTCCTCATTATACAGGTTACACAATATGGCATCATATTCATAGAATGAGTCTTCCCTGGTAATGGCAATATTTAATAGAAAATCCTATCAAACAACACAAAATAATAATGCAATATATTGCTGAATTTCTGGCCCTGATATGGAAACAGTTATGCTCCAATATTTTATTATAAACATACAGTGTAATATCCAGCAATTGGTGTTAAACCTTTTCAATTGGAGTCCCTGAATCAGCTGTTTCTGTGAGAATTTTACAGAAGGTTATGAAGAATTAGCCCCCTAAGCATCAATACTGAGCAAACCT
Organism: Pyxicephalus adspersus; assembly: GCF_032062135.1. Lineage (NCBI taxonomy): Eukaryota > Metazoa > Chordata > Amphibia > Anura > Pyxicephalidae > Pyxicephalus > Pyxicephalus adspersus. Next base: position 31,877,246 of record NC_092860.1, read on the forward strand.
CTGCCATTCCTATGTCCTTCTCTTTCCAGACCTACAATAGTTTAATGGCTAAATTAGGTCCCTGGAGGATTGGAACCTCTAAACAAGGATTGCTTCTTCTTTGTTCAGGCCGAAATAAAAATGCTGAGGATGGAGCAGCACATATCCTCAATGAGAGGCTAAAGAACGAACACCCTTAGCTCTCCACTGACATAAATCACTATGAACGTAAACATACATCTGTGCTACTGATACAAACTCATATTCGCACATCCACACTTTTACATAAATATTCACTACAGTATTGTATACAGGTATGTGATGAAAGGTAGTTCAATCATAAAGTGTGCTGATGTAAAATCTGAGCAGAGGACAATCATGCCTCGTAATTAATTGTTCAATCAACCCAATCATGATTTGCTCATTTAAAGAAAAACAGGGTACAGTCTATTAATTTTACAAAAAAAAAAAAAAAAACATTGTATGAGAACTAGAATAAAAAACAGATAAAAAAACATAACACATCAAAATGTAATGTGAGCATTTAAATGTTACAATGATGTAGCAGTTACATCAGTGGGTTCGCTGATCTCATGGAACCATGGCCAGAGACCATGTCCAACTAGCTAAAGAAAGTAGAGACAAGGACTCAGAAGTAGTAATCACCACATCCAGGTGTATCCAGGATATTATAAACTTTTAGTAAGGGATTCAACTCATTGGCATCCTTCAAAATCTGGAATATTAGCTCTGGGTGTATTCAGGCTTTCATATTTTTGGTTCTCCCAGTACTTTTATCAACAATTGTTGAAGCATTCTACATGTCTGTATAATAGTCTGATGATAGACCCTTTTGTTTTTTTGCATGCAGGTTATAAAAGATGTTTTCTTTTAGACACTTTTAAAAAAATAAATTGATTAAATTATCCCAAATGTGTAATCTTTTGTTGATAACACATGAAGATTTGGTTAATTGCTGGCTTGTAAAACTTAAAATTAAAAGGATCCAGAATTTATCGTAACCTAGACCCAAACCTAGACCCATATTTTAGATTATTGTTATAGTTTTTGCCTGCTTTTAAATGCTGTATGTTACACATCGGCGTAAGTGAATTTTAGGCTATCCAATATGAAGTCTTTTCTAGCCATGAATTGAATTAGCCCCCTCCTTTCTGAAGGTAATGTATCAATCAGAACCTAAATGATTTCTCTTGACCATGAAATCAGCAGTGTCTTTTTGCTCTGCAATGGCTTACATTGGTCCTTGCAGGCCAGGATTTTCATTTTTTTCTGACAGCAGCACATTTAGTAAGATGACAATGAGTCAAAAAATAAAACTGTTAATAAGAAAATCCTGGCTTGTGGCTGCCAAGCACTAGAGCTGAACACCATGATCTATGAGGCCTAGTTGAAAATCATATTAACTTTGTAACTATTGCTATTTTATCAGCATCAAGAAGACCAAATCATGGACCATTATTAACCTACTTAAAGTGTATAGCCAAAACATGGTTTTCTATTTAGTTAGAGTGTAAAAGCCCTGTTAGTTCATTTTTTTCACCATTGGGTATATTTCCCTCTATTTCTTGTCCCAGACACAACAAAAAAAGTAAGTATAAAGAGTTCTTGTCTGAGACAGTTGTTTTTAGAATAAGTGTCCCTTTTGTTGAGAATAAGTGTCCCTATTGGTGAAGATTACCCTTCACCTACCATTTGGGTACAACTCCAAAATGTTGGCTTTTACCTTACTTTCCGTTTCAGTGACAATGGTCACCATTACAAATAGTGGAGTGAATCTCTCCAACGAGGATACAGCCTTAAAAACTTGACATGATGTCTAAACTCTTCCCACACTTTCCAAAACTAGAAAAAATGGTTTTGCCAAGACTATACTCTATATAAGTGAATGTGCTTTGCTTGCTTGCTTGAAGCTCCATCCAGCTTTGAGTGCATGGAAGCATTCAAAGCAACATACCTGCAAACTAACAGGGCTAAACTCTACACTCTAAATACCACTAATAAAGCAAACACATTCATCCAAACTTTTATGTTAATGGTTGATTGTTCCTTAAAAAATTAAACATATGTAAATAGAAAGTTTTCTCCTGTAAAAAAGAAAACCAAGGCCAATACAAATACTAAATTTACATGAGCCAAGGTCCTATATAATTTTGAAGCCAGCAGATTTCAGGGAGATCTACTAACATGAAGCTTTGGGACAATTGTACTTTAATAACTTTAACTCAACTCTGCTCAAAACACTCTGCCTATCTGCTCAAATAAGGCTTTCTTCTCTATTAAGTGATCTTCACTGTGCATCCATATCCAGAGCTGCATAACCCTTTAAGTATAAATGTTGCCCACTTGGGGGATCCAATTTTGCATCCAGTGGTCCTGCATAGTATGGCACACCACCCCCAAAAAAAGAAAATAAGTGAAACTTTTAGGTGTGCAGCAATAACCAGGGCTGTACAACAAAGAACAAATAATCGTGCAGAAACAAAAAAAAGTATCCTGCAAATGACTAGATGTTTATAGCAGGCACAGGTTTACATTAATTTAAGCCCAAAGTGCTGATTTAGGTACTTCACGGGTAATCATCAGCAAATATTTAGTGGTTTCTATAATTAAATAGGACAGGACAGTCATGCCATATAGATGTGTTCCTAATATTATTCTATAATGAGCGATTCTGTGTCCCTTTAGAAAAATGAATTTAAAATAAAGATTAATAAACTGAATATAGGGCGAAGCAAGGAAAATGGGGATTAGATTATGCAAAACTTTGAAGCAACATCCTTTTTTTACTCAGATGTAAACATGGAATGCTTCTAGTGAGAACACATTTGCATTGTGACTTTTGAAATGTAACCAACTTGGTCTTCCATGCCTTGTTACTATATTAAATATAGAGATGTGTAGATGATCCACTAGGGGGCGGTATGTAGTGACATAATAAACCTTCTGCTGAACAGCTTTTGTGATAAAATATCAGCCACATAGTGAGTGCCTTGTTTTCGTGAAGTTGGCTGATATGTAGACATATGGCTGCCCTTATGTATGCATATAATACATACTAGATATAGAAACAAACTTTTAATACATTAACTCAAACTGTTAACACTTATATAAAATGAATCTCTTTTACACATATCATGTGTACTTCCTGAAAATGGATTAGATAGCTCATTTAAGAAGTAAATAGGTTACAGGTACATTATTTATGATAAGCAATGTGTGGCTTTTACATAAATGTTATTTCAATACCATTATCCTAATTAAATGTGAAAATTGACATCATTTGATAAGCATTGCTGGTGGTGGAAATCGGATATGATCAGACCCCTACTGGTCTTCTATTTCAGAGCTCCCTTTGTGGTATGTGGGGCACTCTAAGCTGCTAAGCTTTTTGTTGCACAACACTGATCTGACCTCAGCTATCCTTGAAAAAGAAAATCAAAGGGCTTTCGAGGATGCAGTATGATGCTTGCAGTGACCTCAGGATAGATAGACTTCAGGGAGAAAGGGGGCGAGGATGCCATTACTGGAACCTGCCGAAAGTGAGAATCTTCTTTAAAATTCAACACATATGATTACTTAACAAAGCACCTACGATAGATGATATTGCAAGTCTAAATAACTGCAAAATGGTATGAACAAAACAGTATATATCATCAAGCTAATCATTCCTATTTTACTGTTACGGAATGTTACCAATATAATATTACTTTATTTTCACATTTACCAGAGCTTGTTATATTAAATACTTAAATTAAAATGTGTCCTCTAAAGTTTTTACATATAAAAAAAAAGCCAGACAAGCTCTCTCAACTGAATTGTAAAGTAGTAGAGTTGGGTATGAGCTAAGAACAACCTAGGGCTACTGTGTAACCACTAGCACAACATCTTGGTTTTATAATGATTGAAGTTGCTATGCATAAGCAGTAATTGCAGTTCCTAAGGTTTTAACTACAGATCTGTGCACCATAATGCAGATTATAGGCCATATGGTAGACTTGTCTTAATCACTCACTCTTCTTTTTTTTTAATTTTGAATTTTATTTGCTGGTTGTCGAAGCAACATATGAATATTTGCTACAGATAAATGTTATTTTTTGTAACAAAAGTTATTTCCTGTTCAGCAGTTTTTACTTTTATGGCATGACTTTAAATACAATACCCAACCAGTAAAGGTTTAAAATGAATAACTAGCAGACAACCAAACTTTCATTTTACATTACACAAACTGTTTTTAAACAAGGAGTGGTAAATAGAGATAAATAATGATTTACACTTTCCTTTAACAATAAAACAAAATATACTTTCTTGTATTAAAAGTGGAATAGACTGCAGAGACGTTATCCTGCCCCTGTACAAAGCATTGGTCAGACCACATCTGGAATATGCAGTCCAGTTTTGGGCACCAGTTCACAAAAATAACATTGTGGAATTGGAGAGAGTGCAGAGAAGGGCAACTAAACTAATAAAAGGAATGGAGGAGCTCAGCTATGAGGAGAGATTAGCTGAACTGAATCTATTCTCCCTTGAGGAGAGAAGTTTAAGGGGGGATATGATCACCCTGTATAAATATATAAATTGTCTATATAGGAAACTTAGTGCAAAGTATTTTTACTTTAAGGTCATTGCCTACCACAAAAGGGGCATTTTTTTGAATCCAGAGAAAATGGGGGTTACATTTCTACATATAGAAAGGCTTATTCACAGTAAGGGTTGTGTTAATGTGAAATAGAGTCATGTAGGAAGTAGTTCTAGCCAGCTCATTTGAATATTTTAATAAAGTAATACATGGTTTAACTAATTAATAAGATTACTAAGAGATAAGGAAGAAAAGTTTTCTCTGGTTTATTTTTTAACCTTTCTCTGGATCAATGGTGGGTTTAGGATTTTTTTATGAAAGTTTTAATTTTAATTATCTAGCTATCTATCCTAATGGACATATACTTTTATCCAGTTTGAATAACTATGAATATATATATATATATATATATATATATATATATATATATTGGCATGTGTGTACTCAATTAGATGGAAAACTCTGATATGTTTGGTAATATTAAACTGGTTATTTTTTCCTCTATTTGTATTGTGATGACCTGTTTTGCAGCACTTTACAGCATGCACAAAACCTGAAATGATCTAGCTACAATGAATGCTCTTTCTGCGACATCCAAAATGCACGTGGTCTTCAAGAATTTGATGATTTAAGACATTTAAAAAAAAGTGTGTTGCAGGGGAATTCTCTGCCCCAACTACCTAAATACCTACTACCACAATAAGACCATCTACACATACTTGGTGTTGTAAAATAGGAATGACTGTGCATAGAAGCAATACCCTTACAAATCAATGTGTGGCACAGAAGAGGGACATGGTATATCTTACACTATAAAGTAGGACTGCACTATTAAAACTTTTCATTGAACATACATCATTTTACTAACATGTGGTGCATGAGTATAACAATATGTTACTTATAAAGAACAATATAATTTTTTTCAAATGGTAAATAAAAATGACATTTTGTCACATATCTTTAAAGTAGAATGTAAAACTTTTGTTGATTGTTTTTTTTTTTATGCTCATGACAAAATCTACATATACATTTTTCCATATGTGTTAGTAAAAAAAAAAAGGAAATGCATATGAATATTTCATATTTACATTTCCAGCCACCTATAACCCCCTTTTCATGTTTTACCAAGCTGATCTTAGCTGCTTTGCTTAGAAAAAGAATACTGTTAATGCTCAATAGAAGAATTGTTATTACACAGACAAAATGAAATGAGTTAAAGAGAGTTATTCACCTACTATTCTGCTCATAATGGGAGTTGGGGAGATTTAATTAGAACTGGCAAACGACTGCTTAGTGTTCTTAAGGCTCATTTCTAAAATAAGGATTTTCTATACATTATAAAAAATGTGAAACAACAGTTAAAAAAAATGTGAATCAAAATAAAATTTACTAAAACAATAGCTTTTTTCTTTAAACAGAAATTGCATACAAATATACAAAGGTGATTAAAAAAAATATGAACATACTAATGTTATTAAAATTCACTATTACTAACATCATCAAGCACAGATGCTGCAGCATTATTTCAGATCCTTGTATTTCCATGTGTGGAGCATTTACATTGCCTGCTTGCATTAACATGAAATGTTTTCTGTACATTTATTTAATACAGTTATATAGCAACTGTGTTCTCAGTCCATGCCTCATTTCTTGCTCTTATGATAATCCTGTATTTAATCTTTGTCAAAGCACGCAAACGTTAGAAATCTTTGGGTAGGTATTGTTCTATAGCAAACAGTGCACATTTTCCTAATCCAAAAACATTACAATACTTTTGAAAAACTGAAGTGGACATGGACGCAAAAAAGAAAGACAAAAAGGCAGTGAATTGCTCAAATGAGAACTGAGACTTTCGCTCTGTTTTGAGTGATTGTATACGGGATTTTTGCTGCTTGCAGCTGCCCCCTGCTGATATTAATAATCCACAATGAACCTCCCATCTGCTCCCATATTTCTGCTCATAGGCCAAGGATTAAAAGGGCATTGAATGGTATAATGCTCAAATTGTCTACTATGAAAAAATAATGGGCTAAAAATGTATGCACGGACCATATTTGATTGCTCTGGAAATATACTGTAAAAATGTAAATCAGTTTACAGGTTAAGGAAAGTCATTCATCTCTAAAAAAATTACATACATAGTAGTAGACACATTCAAAGCAGATCCCTATAATCTGCAGGTACTAAGGGCCTTCCCAATATACATTCCTAAAGTCACTGCTGGGGGGTGCCCTGTAATTATGAATAACATTACAGTTGTAAAAAGAAAAGTTGCTGCCCCAGGTATCCCTTTGGACCTTTAGGTTATCTCAGCAAAAATAAAACTTCTGTTCCAGGGGATGCTGGTAACTCAACCTCAAGCTTAGCATACATTTCTGGAAAAGGTACTAATCCAATCTAATGAGCAGAAGAATGAGAATTATGGGATGTCCAGTATATAGAGTACTGTTGCCATGATTACAAAGTAGAGATATTTTGGTTTTTTAGTATGTATTGTTAGCCATATTTAGCTGCAACTTCTTTGGAAAGGTGACCATAAATACAATTTCTTAAGCACACAAGGACAAATCCTCTCCCCTATCAGATAATGCAATATGCCACATCCCTTATCAAGATATACATACCTAAATTTAGGTGCAGATAGGCAAACCTCAAGACTTTTAAGGCATTGAATCAATATTGTGTACATAAATATTTTGATATAAGTTTGCCTATCTGCACCAAAATGTATGCATACATACAATACTATAACAAAATAGCTTGTTAGGCATATATTTGTTATAACATTTCATTTGCAGTGCTTCAGTGAGGATAAAAAATAGTTATTTTAGGACATCAGTAAAATAAGAACAGGAATATATATTCCAAAGCATTTCATGGTGTACACTATACATAATGCTGATTGGCAACGCAGCATATAAAGACTACACTAGTACAGCATCCTCCAGCTGCATCCAGTAAGGGCAATATATTTTCTCCGGATTCAGCTAGCTATAACAAGCTATGTGAGAGGAGAAGCCACACACAAATCCAAATTTTTTATATTTTTTTTTACATGTTCCAGCCTAAAGGCATTGGTACTCCATAAACCATAAATGTTACAGTAAGGAAAGACTTGTCTTTGGAAAACTGTACTCGGTTTAGATGCAAAAAAGTGATTAAAAACTGAAAGCCAAAAACAGAACTTCACATACTGCAAAGCAAAGCCCATCAGCTTGGCTTTGCAGTATGTGTCTCCACTGGTAGTGGTAGTGACGACACTTACTATCATGACAGTGGGGATATAGATTGCAACAACAAAACATTTTTTTTGTGTGTGTGAAATATATTCTTTGTAAATGTATTATTACTGTCTGTGTCTTCCTATCCCAGTAATAATTTCTTGTGCTGAAAGTGCAGAAAAGCGAGAGCTCCCCAAAAGGGTCCCAGGCGGCAAAAGCAAAAGCAACAGAAAAATGAACAAATCCTAAATGTTCAAAAACCAAAAACCTAAAAAAACACAAACATTCCATCATTTACCAGATAACGATGGCACCATCTTACCCTGTATTTCAACCTTTGCTTTGTACCTCTAAGAAACTCTTGAACTCATTTTCAGCTCTTAGGTTCTTCTAACTTTTCAAAAAGTTGAAGAATGCTTGACACCGAATGCAGGAAATGTTGTTACCGATTCCTACAAAATTATTTTTTAATATTTTTGAAAAGAATGAACTGCAGAATAAAGGCAGATAGTAATAACTGTAGAGTCCCGTTACATTAGTGGTCAATATATAGGTGACCCCTTATGTTGAAGGTTACTAGAATATTGCTCCCTTGAACCGGTGGTCAATGGAGGTGGGAAATTGATCCACCATTGATATGCCACAAGTCAAGGAACCCCATGCAACCTCAGATTCATTCCATGGAACCCCGATTGAGAAATACTGCTCTATTTCGATTTGGGTTTGCCATGGCGCTGCACATTTTCAGCTATGCCATTCACACCAGTCATTTGATGGCCTGAAAGCACATTGGGGATACCTTGGGTGTAACTGGTATGTGTTAAATCAATGGGTTTAAATTTACTTTAAAAATGGGCCTCACATTTTGTAGAATTGCACATTGTACAATTCTACGATCATAGAAAATGAATTTCAATGGCTGCCTGGAGCAAACAACATGGCACACATTTAATCTTCCTTTATGCAGTAAGAACCTATTATAATAAAAATAAATATCAAATCTTATGTAACCCAGTAAATGAAGATGACCAGACCTAATTATTTGTCACATTTATTCTTAAATTATGATATTGCAGAATAATTCAAACCCATGGGAAGAGGTAAAAAACACATATAAAGTGCCTAAGACTGCAAAATAATTAATTATGTTGAGAAAAGTGTCTACGTCTGCTGTGATTTTCTATGAAGACTAAAATTAGTACATGTTAATAAAGGAAACATATTCCTATGCTACATCTATGTGGTAGCCGAAGTCTCTGTGACAAAACTGATATGTTGCACAAGCAAAGCCTCCTTTCATCTTTCTCTGTACATAGTCACCAAGGGTGATTAATCAAACTCCTGCACAGCTTAACACAGGACTTCCTGCTGCAACTCCAATTCAAGTATCTGGCCGCATGAACCAGTAACGTTATTTGATAAATCATCCCCAGAGAGATCATTATTTCAATTCATTTTCCACCGACTTTTTACCAGTGAAGTTTAACATTTCTACTAAATTTCACAATTGCTTCAAGGTTTTACTGATGTCAGTATGGTCTAAAAATGTATCTTTAATACAAACAAGGAAAGAAACAGGAGCTCTTTAAATGAAATAGTAACACAGGGAGGTCACAAAATTGGATTACTGCATCTTGTAACTTCTGTGTAATAAATCCAACACAATAATTCAGAGTTAGATAGACCTAAATACAATAAAGTGTCCTAAACACACAATCATATTGATTAAACCATCTCCTATAATTTAAATAAATTCTCTACTCCCCCTTCCCGCTTTACCAATTACTAGTAGTAAGGATGTGTAAAAATAAAAATAGGATTTTATACCTAATGGGGCTTTTTTACAATGCATATATCCTGATTAGCTATCTATATTGTTACAACCCCTGTGACAATAACTGGCCATTGTATGGGCCATCACCATCATTTGAGATTGGATAGCTAAACGGAGACCAAATATTAGGTTAAAGTTGGGACTGTACAAGCACTTTATCATCACAAAACTGGATGCGTTTCTAGAAGCACAGAATAAAACTGGGTACTAAAGTTTTAAAGTAAAGATAACAGAGACTGTTGATCCAGGGAACATCTGACTGCCTTATGGGATCAGGAAGGAATTTATTTCCCGTTGGAGCAAATTGTCCCAAGGTTATTTTTGCCTTCCTCTGGATCGACTATGTCTATAGGGTTTAAACCTGGATTATGTTTATTTCCCTAGTGGTTGAACTTGATAGACATAAATTACTATGTAACTCTTAAAAAGCTACCTTAATTTCTCCTAATTTTCTTTCACTAGAAAAAGAGGCTTTTAATTTAAATGAACTGATATAAATGCACACATTCAGAAGGTTTAAAAACAATATTCATAGATATACCATATGTGTAGAACAAATCTGCACCTTAAAACACACAATAGTAAACAAAATGATTTCTGCAGCTGCTCATCAGACATACACAACAGACATAAAACAGCCCTTAACATAAAAAATGTTCCAGCACATAATTGTGGTAAATCTTGCCACTAAGGGTTAGATTTTTGACAAAAGACCTGATATCATTTCCTCATATAAAGAATTTATTAGTCTTTAGGTATGCATGCACATCCTGTGACTGCCATTTTTTAGGATTATTGTTACACTAAGTGTTGACACTCAGAGGTCCATTGCACTTTATCCAATGACAGTTTTGCATGCTTAGCAGAATGAGTGGCTGCCGAGCTGCCTTTTTCAACCTGACTATGTGACCATGTGCATTTGATTCTACAGCCCATACACAATACATTTCACAGCAAAGGCATTTTTTAAAAATTTTATTCTTTTATTAAGTTATGTTATATAATATTTTTTTTAAGTACACAGTCTAGTAAATAAAAGATCATAGAATTCAAAACATCTACATACACTATTCATAGCCTTCTAATTCCTTACCATCCTTGCCTTATTACATATATGACTGTCAGTAAATCTGATGTCTTTTTGGAATACGACCTTTCTATTGACTTTAAAACATACTGTTTTTTTGAACATTGCAGGGAAATGTCAGCTGATTTCTGATTTGGCTTAGTAAATATTACTGTCCAATATTATATTTCTAAGGTTTAATTCTGCACTGTTTCCAAACACATTCATACTATACTGAAGATGTATGTCGTGTACAACACCTTGAACAAGATCAGGAAGATACAGATAATATATTTTTAGTATAATAATTAGATTAATATGCTATTTCCAGTGCACATTTATATCATCCCTTCCACTTACCCAGAGCGGTCAGGGAACAAAACCGGTGATCTGGAAAAAATGTTTTATGGGACATGTCTCCAAGGGGAAGAATAATGAAATACATAATTTATATTTTTATTCTTTTTTGCTTTGGCAAAAGTGTCTTATGAAATGTCTGCGAGTGAACAAGAAATATGAAGATCTACTCTGGATGAAGCTGTATAAAGGAAACAAGAACAGCCAATCACAGACAGTCCATCTGTTGTTAACTTATACTTCACTTGTTCTGTCAATTGATTGTTGAGCATCATGGGGGATACAGCAAAGCAACAGTTGGTGAATTTAAAGTCTTCATTGCTAGGAAGCCTAAAGGGCTGACAGTACTAAATAATAACTTGATAGGAAATATAAGTAAATGTACTAAAATTCTGTATATGTAAATGTGCTCTGAATACTTTATAACTAGAGATACCTGAGATAATGGCATGATTTAGTAAAGAGTTATAGGCAGTTCACTGTGTGTGTGTCTGTATATATATAAATAATTATGGTTTTGTACCTTTGAGATTGTGGTAGCCTATATTAGCCCTTATTATAGTGCACATTACGGCAATGAATGGTTACATGCTATATATGACCTTTGTAATGCATTGCCATTTTTTCCTTAAAGCAATAAACACAAAGATGTCAATGTTTAATACATTGTGGTTGTGCATTGCCAAGAATAGTGCAGGTATGTTTCTATGAGCCTGATTTATTAAAGCTCTCCAAGGCTGGAGAGGATACATTTTAATCAGTGAAGCTGGGTGATCCAGCAAACATGGAATGAAATTCATAAAATTAATTTGCTATTTGTTAGCAAATGTTCTCAATCCTGGACCAGACCCGTTCAAGGTTTGTTGAATCACCCTGCTTCACCGATGAAAGTATATCCTCTCCAGCCTTGGAGAGCTTTAATAAATCAGGCCTTATGTGTCATGGTCCCATTGAATGTCAATAGGCTGTCTTACCATAATGGGCCTGACTGTAATGGGAGAACCCGTGTGATCCAGAAAATCTGGAATTTATCTGGTGCAGGTTTAAAAGCTTTTGTCATTTATTAGCAAATGTTTTTTAAGAAAGCCATTCCATGTTTGCTGAATTACCCAGGTCCTCCCATGATACTTGGTGAGCTTTAATAAATCAGGCCAAATGTGTGTCGAGCACACATTGGCATTATTAGGACCTTAAATACACACAGCTTACATTTATTTTAGCTGTACCATTGAAGTGCCCTGAAAATCAGAGTTCAGTGATGTACCCCACCTCACGCCATGTAAATAGCGATGCTACTTGTGATGATAGATCACAAAGGCATATTTTTACATACTTACATGTAAATAAACTTTCTTTACTGGTTAATATAATTTGTAATTTGGTAAAGAGGAAAACTTGACACCATAATAGGAAAAAAAGGCATTTTTCTGGTCACTGTGTAGCACTCCTTTTTTTTTTCTTTCTTATTGACCCCATCACACTACTTGTTAACACTGATTGTGGGGAGGTGGGGGGTGGGGGTGAGGAGAGCGGGAAGGGATAGACTTTGTTTTTGTGCTTCAATGCAGTATGATTGGAATGGGGGGGGGGTGCACCAGGGTGCAATACATAGCTTCCCGAAAACAGAATAGAACGTTTTTTTCATGAAAACCACCAGGAAATACCCATGTGTGATTCTAAGCCTCAATGATTAAGATGACTGAAATTCAATGAATGAAAGGGGCAGCTCAGGGACAGTAATTCTTGGGTGGAAATGTAGAGATGATACTGGATTTTTTCAGCAAGTAGAAAGGTGGGCTATGTTTCCAATTCTGCAGATTCTAAAGCACACTATAAAAAACTGACTGTCATTAAAATCACAAAAAACTATTTAAACACCAGACAGGAGCCTGTATACTCTGCAGGTGGCATAAAGCAGAAGTTCAGCTTTAATGACATCCCATGGAAAATTTGGAGAGCAATTGCTTTTCTGAAATGCCTTCCTAAAGCAGCAATAACTAATGTCCTCCAACCCATGACCAACATTGGATCATTGGATTGGATTTTGATAGTTTTACAAGAGCTACCAAAACACTGCTTCTTTGCCTTATTACACTCTATACCCTTTGTACTGATTATTTAAAATGCTGCCATGCCACTGTATAACAGCTGGGACAATTTGTGATTAAACTACCACACCCACTGCCATACCCATGATAAGTATTGATAGGGTTGGTCAAACAGGTTAGACAACCCAATGATCCAATATTGGTTATGGGTTGACGTACATAAGTATTACCAAAACAGCAGCCTTGCATATTAGCACACCAACAATCATACTTATACCTGAATAAAGTTTTATAAAATTAAAGAAATTATAACTACTAATCATTAGCATTGGGCTAATTAGTGTTAATTGGTATTGAACTAGAGATAAAGTCACTTTACGAAAATTGACAAACCAGTTCTTCAACTCATCGACACAACTGGCAAAGTCTAATGAATGTTGTGAAAAAATATATACAATGTAGTAAGTGCTAGAATCGGTTTTCTTAACTTTTTCTTTCTTTGATTAGCATTTTGCTAAGAAATGTTGGTTGGAAGTTTGTTATAGGAACTACAATAACAATAATTGGTATCTAAACTGACCACATACCTGAAAGATTAAAAACAAGGAAATGATCTTTAGCATTACTATAAGCTTTTACAGGTTTCCAATTCCAAGACAACTTTGTCATGAACTAAAAAGTTTCCTAAAAAGCCACAGCTGTAAAAGGCAAACACATGTTTTCCCATACCATTAAAAGGGTCCCCTCAAAGTTTATTGGTAAACCAACACCTGGGAGATCCCATTGGTTTCTCTACGTTACTACTGAGTCCTGAAATGCATGATGACAAGCAGGCGCAACTAGTAGGAGCTGTGGGGGATCCAGGAGTTCAACATTTAGGCAAGCGTAAGGTTCCTTGCAGATTTGGAGGGAGCATTTGGCAATGTGGTCAGTGTAAAAGGTAAGTGTTTACATTCATCTTTTAGAGATGTTTTTATATATTATAACAGGGTAACATGGAAAGACAGCACTCACAAACATCAAATTATTCTGGGTGTCTGATTTAGATAATAAGCTGCTGGCTTCAAAAACCTGAAGCCAAATGGTGCCATTAGAACCTAAAAAACCATGCTCCTTCTAGGGCCAGGCAATCTGTCCAGAAGTTTCTGGTGGTTGTTAGGAAAAAAGCCCTGCCAAATCCCTACTCCTTGTTCTACTATGAAAGCCTAGGATCACACGCACATACACACACATTAGCAATTGGGACACATATAAACATATGTGACACACATTAGACATCCCAAAACAAGCCTGAGGGAAAAGAATAATTTACAGGCATTATCCTAGAATAACTAAAAAGCTGTGAACTATAAAGGTTTAATGTGTCACCTGTTTCCAGTTTGGGTGGGCCAATGAGAACCTTCACATCTATATGGATATCAGGGTTTTCTTTATGGTTCCACAACCAACACACTTGTAGCCTAAAGATATTTGGTACTTGCTGATTTAATTGCTTTTGAGTGCATCAACAAATCGAGTGACCCATAATCCTTGTGCAGGGTTTACATTTTTAAACTTGAAATTGGTATAGAACTTAGCCAGCACTTCCCCACCATCATGTGATCACCAAAACACCCAAAAGTGTATTATGGGGAGGCAAGAGGATGGTGTAAAGGACAAGCAAGCACTCTCTATGGTGCCTCCAATAAAGTAAACCTATTACTTGTATGTAAAAAAAGTATGGAAAAGTAAAATAAAGTGATAAAATGCTCAAGAATACACAATCGTCTGCCATATTGGGCCAAAGATGGGTCCATGTATCCTTGATCTGACATTTTTTATTCCAAGGTAACAGCTATTTAAGGTAATGACAGAAGCTGTGCTGTCTGTGAAATCTATTGTTACAGACGTCAAAATTCTTACTAAGATTATAATTATGCTGATACAAACCTGAAATATTTGTCCTCAAATGATAAATATTGAGCAAAGTCCAATTTATTATCAATACAATAATTTCCATTATGAAAACATTTTATCAGACTTTAAAGTGCTAGGTAAATGATTTCCATTCAATCGCTATTGTTTTCTACTGATAATCTGAGCTGCATTTATTGGTTTTTACATTAACCTCCCTCCCAACAAACCACAGAGCCTGATACTTGGGAAATGAGAATTTGTGATTTAACAGCTCTTCCCATAAAGAGGGGAGGGCAAATGACATGCATTAAGGACCCCTGATGCTTTGTGATTTTATGATACACAGCTCCATTCTTTTTCTGATGCTGGACAAAAAGTACATTTCTGTAATTACATCAGATGAGAATTACTTTGTTTGTGCAGAAGATAGGGCTTTACTATATTTTTCTCTACAGAGTTCTAGTAAGGGATTAAGTCGAACTTAAATCACACTTGTGCGTGGATTTACCAGTCGCCATTTGCATTCTCTGTAGTTATTAAAAATAACTTCAAATTTTTACTCCGAAGCAGTTGCAATAAACAGAAAAACTAGAATTGATACTTTCAAACTGTACACAACTATCAGGAAAGATTCTTACCTATGCTACACTGCAGATCATATGGCCTATAAGCTAAGGTTTGATGCAGACAAGTCTCGTGGCTAGTTCATTTCTTAGTTGTCAAATCAACAGGTTTTTTATGAATTTAAGGATACTGTACTGTTTATGATTCCCTGGCCAGCTTTGTTGGACAGGTTGACTTTACAGTTCATAGTGCAGTATATCAATTTTTCAAAAACATGTAGTGCTAATGGTCAAAAGGAGAACGTTAGGGCAGAGCGCTAGCTACATACCCCTAATGCTCTGAAACTTGTCATATGTATATCAATACTACTAACATATCCGATAGTAAAAAGCCCAGGTTGTGTGATGATACTCCCGTATAATCTACAGCCTGGGTTCAAAAGGCATATGTTAAAAGGATGCTAACTTAGTGGCTCTGGACAAAGAAAGGAGCTAGAAAATATTGGATCATAGAGATGGTAAGTAAAGCTTGACTATGTTTTAATAGGTGAAGGAGCTACCTTAACCTTTTCTTTAAATACGTGAAACATGTTGAGGTTAGTATAGCCAGTCAAGAGACTGTTTCCTGTTGACAATATGTATATGTTGTGTTTATACCCTTTTGTTTGAAGTAAAAATTTGGTTTGTTAGTATTTTTTTAAGTACAAAAAAAAAAAAAAAAAAGGATGCAGAACTGCCTTCTTAATTGTAGATCCCATAAGCGATCAATGAATGGGAGCGCAGAGCCTCCCGGGAGCCTTCTTTGGCTGCTCTTTTTACGCATGCCCTACTATCTTGAGCATGTGCAGAACGAGCTCTTTCATTAATAAGTTTTAAATTAATAAGAAAAGTTTTTTCCCTAATCTACAGCACCCGATCTCGCACCTGCTCAGTGCGAGAACGGGTGACATTGGAAAAAGCATATGGAAAAACTGAGAAGATGGTGGCGCCGAGAGTGAGAGGGAGAGTGGGCGGGTTGTATTCAGAGAAACATGGTCCACAGGTCTGCCCAATGGGGTCCTCCTCCTGAAGCGCGTGGGGGGAAGGCGGGGTTTGAGGGGCCAGAGCCGCAGACCACCAAAGACTTCTTTGTAAAAAAAAGAAGTGAGGGCACGGTGTGCCTGCCCCAGTACACCCATGCTGGTGTCATTGGTAACTGCCCTGAGAGGCTCAAATTAGTCACTGCTCAAGGAACCCCTAACAACCTCTGGAAGAACCCTACGATTCCATAGAACCCTGGTTGGGAAACACTTGTTCAGCACTATCATGAGAGGTATGCAGCATGACATCCCTTTAAATCGCAAGTACCAAGCAGAACTTGTCCACCTTTCAACATTGTCTTCATGTATTCCTACAAAAAATCACTCAAGGATGAGTAACACCAAAGGCTAGAATCAATCTGAGGAAGGTTTATCATAACTATAGTGGGTAGGTGCATAATAAATCTCTGGCTTAACTTTTCCACTTTTAGAAACCAATGTTGGGCTTACTCTTCAAGGTTGGTTTGAAAACACCAGAATTTCTTTTAGTAAAACAGTTTGTAGAATTTTATTTGCAATTAATAAAATAGCCAAAACCCTAGAAAACCTGATTAAACTGTAAACACACAGTTTCATGTGTGGCAGGAATTGTTACATTTAGCACAGAAGAGCGCTTCTTCTGAAGTACCTGTAACTGGACATCCTTCAATAACTCTTCTGTCTGTGAATAATTCTAATTGACTGAAGCATCTGTTCAGACAGGAATACCCTTAAAGTCTGACCTTTTAGGGTACTTGAGAAGGTAAAGGAAATCGGCAGTGGTGGAAATGGAGAAGAGGAAGTAAAATCAATACTAGAAATTTTTGCTAGTAAATTGTAAATACTGCTGCTGTTGAGTAGAAAGTGAAAACACAAATGACTTAATTTACAACTACATAGATGTGTTATTAAATATCTTATCAGGTTTAGCAATTTAATGCACTTAGACACACAGCATTTTTCTTCTGTACTCTCAGGGCGACAAGGTTTTGCCATTAACACATTGCCATGTTGACCATCCACGACAAAGGTTTTTTTCACATGGCTGTGACAAAAAACAATCAAGCCAGTCTTGTCACATTTTGTCACGTTAAAATGCATAATGATCCACTAATGTAAATGATGGCATACATTAACACGCCATAAATCATTGTTCAAATTGTTGAATAACAAATTTCAAGGTAAGATAAATTCATTGACATACAAAATGTGTTTTTTTTTAATTTGACAATAAAATAATTGGGAGTGCCCAGGTATTGTGCATGAAAAAAAAGACGGATAACTAAATGTATTTTGTTACTACTTACTGACTGCTTTATGTTACATTAAAGTAGAACTCCAAACAAAAAAAATAAAAAATAGATCACTGAAAGATACAATTATCAATGTCTTTGCTTAAAACCTGCCTTCAATTCAAAGCTTTTCCCAACAAGTCTTTCTTTAAAAGCCTAGATGTCCCCAAGCTTCTGAGTTATCATCATTTAACTCACTTTCTATAAACTGAAGTCATCCTGTAGGTGCCCCCAGCATATGGCTGGACCAGGGAGTATAAGGACCCTAGGGATGAGCTCTCTGTTATTTAGTTTTCCCCTCCAACCAGCGTAACCCTTGTTAGCACATAAAGTCTTGGTCCAGCTGTCTATGGACACCTTGCTTTCATCATCAGGCTGAAGTTAACAGAGACATCTTTCCAACACCTTCTCAACCAGTGAAAGGCATAGCCAACAATAGGTACCTGTTCAGAAATGACTTGGGACCCTCTCACAAAATTTGGGGGCCCCCTGTAGGCCCCTTGTGGCTGAGGACAGTATGGGGCTCTCATGGAGAAGCACAATTTGCACCTCTGTTCACCTCCACACTTAATTCTCTATTTAATGTACAGAACTGTGTAATATGTTGGCCCTTTATAAATACTTTTTATTATTATTGATGATATTAATAATAACACCACCAACCATCAAGATAAGGAACAATCTGGACAGGATAGCTTAGAAAACTCAAATGCTATAATTAAATTTTACAACCTCACAAAAAATGAAGTCTTTCAACACCAAAGAATACAATATAAAACTGACCACTACATAAAATACAAAAAAACATATTTTGCCAGGGAGCTTTTATCCATTCAATAAAGTGAGAAAAGTTTTGTTCAGTGTCTCGTAAGCATCTTGTTACAGTGTAAATCAAAATGTGTACAAAAATGTTCTGCAATGTCCAGGTACAGAAGGGGGGCAAGAGCTCTGACTCCATGCAGGTTTTTTCCTATAGCAGAGATTTCAAAGAAGGCTCTAAGACTGATGGTTTCAATGCAGGTTACTCAGGTCAGCCAGCATTACTTAATAGATAAATAAACCCAAGAACTCAAATGTAATAAAATGCAGCTTGCCAGTCCTTAGATCTGTTGGCATAAGTACATATGTTTTGTACATAACTCATTTTTTAGGCGAAGAATTTTTTTCCTACTACAGAAAATACCCACTGATCTTGCCATAGATGCCCTTGTCACTTTATGTAAGTTGAAAGAAAAGGAAAAACTTTTATTTTCACTGTAAATTATGAATATAGCCCTTGTGATCATGGGCATGTATATATATATATATATATATATAAGAAAAAGAGAGAGAGAGAGAGGAGGCGTGCTCCCTAGACACAGTCGAAGAGTGAGCATAGCCATCCAGGGGAAGGAAATGTGTTACTGGCAACACTAGGTTTAGTTTTCTGGGATTATAAAACCCCTGCTTGTTGCAGAACACTACACATACACTTCACTGTGGCTTTTATATTGTCTCAGTATACATTAAGGTCATACAACAAGTACTCTAGTAAAATCTAGAGTATATTCATTATTAACAGTATTTATATAGCACCGACATATTACACAGCCCCTCAAAGGAGCTCACACTCTAATGTCCCTATCATATTCATATTTCATTAGTCTAAGGTCAATTTTGGGGGAAGCCAATTAACCTAACTGCATGTTTTTGGAATGTGGGAGGAAATCTGAGTACCTGGAGGAAACCCACGCAAACGGGGAGAACCTAGAAACTCCATTCAGATTCGAACCTGAGGCCTAGTGCTGCAAAGGCCAGAGTGCTAACCACTGAACCACCGTGCTACCCGTCATACCAAAAAGTCAATAAATTAATTTTTGCTTTCCAATGCCAAATAAGGGGTTTTATACTTTCAGGAATTAGCAGGTAAAGTTTATTTCACAAAGCAAACCAAATGTGTCTGCATTTAAATAATGGTCCCTGTTTAGCCAGCATTAGGTAGATAGGCTTATATTTCCTTTTGCATAAATAACCTTGATATGCCTAATTAAATGTTTTTATTTGTTCTGTACCTATGATTATAACTTGATTGCATGTCACAATGGGCCTTGTTTGTTCTTTTCAATAACACATTCCTTATCTAAAACGTATACTTAAGACACATATGGTCTCAAACCTATAGAAAACGTAGAAAATATAATATAGCCACTCATGCTTAGCCTGCCTATATAGTAGATACAGCCTTCTATGATAAGCTTTATGGCATTGGACACTTTTCATATATCGTAAGTTACATTATGTAATAAAACAATAAGTGTTTTCCGAACAACCAAAAGAAACATTTTTAGAAAAATGAATCAAAGGTCTATTGTGCTTTATATAGAAGAGATGATAAGGCTTTCATTGAAAGATAAATATGGGTGCATGATTTATGGTTTGAATATGGAGATTTTTTACGTGACATAAAAAATGCTACAACCCAAAGTGTTTGGTTTGCTTCTATTATGTACTGGGCCATATCACCTAGCAGTCCACAGATGTAGGTTTTAATGTGGCACCTTTTCACACAACATTCCAATAAGGATACGATCGGCTACATAGGAACATTTAGCTACGCAGGCTCATATAGGCTTATGTACCTACATACTGATCTACTCAAACATTCTGGCAGTAAGCATCACAAAATTAGCCTGGCTTGGCCACTTCTTTTAGGTTGATAACAAGGTTGTACTGTACTGTGATGACATAAATATTGATGAAAAAATTATATTACAGCATTTGCTGGGCTATATCCCCATATTCTTTGCAAATAAAGAAGACCTGTGCCATTATTATCATTATTTATTTCAATGATTACAGTCACTTTGTTTGTCTTCAGATTTTGTTCTTTCATGTTTCAACACATTGACTAGCATTCAAAGCTGGCTATTCCCTAATGAGGACCCTTGATTAGGTCTTCTTAGACTGTTAGAGATAGAATGAAGCAGACCTATCATGGCAGAAAAGGGGGAAGATGGGCTGCCATTGCTGACCTCTAAAAATGTAAAAAGTACCTAGCTGTAGTGCCAAAAAGGAAATCAGGAATTCTGCCTTTACATGGACTTTTTAATCAGACTGATTGTTCTAGGTCACAGACTTACTGACATCCAGTAGCCAAAGATGGGCAGGCAACTACTATGTAGAAGAAAATCCTTCAGCCCCTGCATATCATTCATTACAGGTTACCTTGGATTATTATTATTATTATTAAACAGGATTTATATAGCGCCAACATATTACGCAGCGCTGTACATTAAATAGGATGTAAATAGATGTTAAAATCCAAGCTATTTGTTTTGAAGTGTATAGTATCAACACTAGACTAGATATACAGAGAAAATAAAATGTATATATATAACGCGAGGTACAAAATCACACTTAAAGTATGGGGTACTGGGAAAGAAACAGGACAACACAGACAAGAAATTTGTTAAATAACAAATAACTTGTAACTTCTAACATTTAAAAACACATGAAAAGACATATAGAAATATACTCAAATGAGCAAAAAAAAAAAAAAACTACCAAGCGTATTTATTAAAAAAGAGAGAAATCAGTTAAATAATTTATATATATAGTTGTTTAAAGTTTTCAGGTGTGATGGAAACAGATTAGTTGCTATAGATTCTTCTGGTACGGCCTTTTAAATAGGTCTATATAAGGAAGTAGTGAAATGCGTAGAGTATAAAGCCAAAGAAATATTACATGGAAACTGTGAAAAACAATTTTAAATATAAAAAATGAACTTATATGTAATGTGCTACACTGTTAGATTTTTTCTTCAAACGTCATTTGTTAAAATAGTGTTTTACCTTCCTAAAAATCGAATACTATAATGAAAAAATGTGGTTTTTCTTGAAGCAAGTTGAGTTCCTAAAAATGTTTTTCTGTAGCTCACATTCTTAGCAGTAGTAGCTTCTGGCTCTTTTTTCTTTTCTGCTACAAGCTTCATTGTCAAATGACAAATGTAATGTCTTATTTACTTGCAACAATACAGCATGTATCATTGTTTATATGTGATAATACATGATGCCTGTGTCTAGGTTTAAATATAGTAAAATATATAAAAGAAATAAATATATATATTTATATATATATATATATCAGCAGGCTCTTAAACAAATATTCACTTTAGTTCATCAATTATATGAAAATGATAGCAGTCCCTTATATTGTAAATGTGTTTTCTGTATCTAATCTGTATCTATGCAAATATGATCATCCAACAAAATTGAAACAAGTTAAAACTTTGAAAATTAAGTTATGCACTGTCATTTTTAAAACATTGCTTCCATTTTCAACAAGCAATGTCAATTTTTGGACATATATAATGTATTTCTGATCAGACCACAGCTGGTGCAAAATATAAAATATATGGCCTATCTAAAAACTACTAAAACATATTCATATGCAATATTGTTTTAATATGGTGACTTTTGGCAATTCCACTGATTGTATCATATTTTATGACATTCGATGTGTACAAATGATAAACAGGAACAATAAACAAAAGCCACGCAATATACATAATAGGTAATAATGGGGTACAGCATGGGGACCATGACAAATGGCCATCATTAAGCATATAGACAGCTAACAGAGGAGTAACATGATTGTACATAGGTCCAGACGGTGCCTTCTCATGCCAGTCTGGAAGTCTTCATTTAAAGCAGTGATTGTAAATGAAGTTGTCACACAGTCATGGTCTGATCACCATGGTTTATGTCTATGTCATTGTCTGTCCATCATGTTGTTCTAGGGACAACTCAGTGTAACTATTCCTTTGTCTGTTATTTACACAACTGTTTTATTTTACTTAATTTGCCCAAGATGCCGTTATAACACCTGTGGTGTCTCTCAATATGGACTGAATGTTAGGGGTCACGGGTTGAAAGGGTAGCATATGGGCCACAAAAGGGTGCTAGTTAACATAGCCCATTATAATGGTGTACTGGTTAAGCTCATTCCTATTCATCAGATGATTAGTTCAATCAATATTTATTCCTGTGTGCTTCCTTTGTCTTTAGCTACAAAGCAGACATCCTTCAGTTTGAGAGTACAAGCCTTGTCTAGGGTGCATTCACTGCTTTATTTGAAAGAAACAAATTGATTTATTTGGCAGTGAAACACACTTTCATTTGATGCTCATCAGCAGCGTTTGAAATGTCCAGCCATTAAAAGGAACAAGGGCATCAGCTATGGTAGAATTGGACTTTAAAATATTAGTAATTGTCATTAGCGATTACAGCACTTAAAAATTAAGTTCACAAAAGGTTGTTGACAATTTTTATATTTAAAGCCGTCAGGTTGTTGATGTCTAAAAGCTTAAGCTGAAGTTTTTTATATTTTGTTACATTTTTTTTTTTTGCATTTTTTGTAAGATCCAAAAGAAACAAAGTTTAATTAAAAATGCCTACTTTTAGCTTCATATGAACATGTCTTTTTGGCTGCTGTGAAAACAATGTAGAAGGAGACTGTTATAAATGACTAATGTGTTGATCTATTAATTATGCAAGTTGCATATAAAATTTATATACACTTAGTTATCTCTTCCTGAGAGATGACACAAGCAACCCAGGCCGAGTACAGGAAGAATGCATTATTGAGCTAACATGGGAAACTAAAAATGTCAAATTATGTTTTTTTTTCTTTTTTACAACTTAAACAGAGCATAGGCCAAAGACTAGACACTGCGTCAACAGTGAGAGGGTTAACCCATCTTTCATGGATTTGAAATTGGGTTGGTTTGTCTAAATCCAATAGGCTGATGAAATTAGATATAACCTATTGACACCTAATAATCCCGTTGCAGGGGTGTCTTTTATATATTTTATTTTTTTTATCTCAAAGAGTGATTGTTTTTTTTTTTTTCTTTTTTTTTTTTTTCTTTTTACTACTTACTAGTGTAAAATGATATTTAATATACTTACAACAATT
The DNA here is from genome assembly GCF_032062135.1 of Pyxicephalus adspersus. NCBI lineage: Eukaryota > Metazoa > Chordata > Amphibia > Anura > Pyxicephalidae > Pyxicephalus > Pyxicephalus adspersus. Next base: position 31,901,112 of record NC_092860.1, read on the forward strand.
ATATAACAGAGAAGTAAATCTACCTAATTACTATTCACACACACATAAATATATATATATATATATATATATATATATATATATATATATATATAATCCGCTGTAGTTTAAATTTTTAACATAAAAAACAATAAAATAATTTCAATACTTAAAATGTGTATGTAAAATATGTGCTGCTGGGCTCCAGAACTAAAAACTTGGTAATAAATGACAAGAGAACAGTGTATCTGTGTTATCTTTGCCATTTGGTGAGCCCACATCATTCAACAAATATCTAACCCAATAACTTATTTATTTGTATTTACATCGCTTTTTCATGTGCAGATCTAATCACCATCCTAGCAATTAGCATTCTCAACATTAAGTTACAACTTGTAGGAGTTACTGTTTATAATACACCAATAACATAGCAATTGTTTCTAATAATAAAAAATATAAGCTAATATATTCTTTTCCATACAATAAAAAAAACATAAAATACATTTTGTATAATCAGGTGGTTGGTTGCAACAAAGCTTTACAATATATTCCAAAATACTAAGCTAAGCTAAACAACCCACAAAATGTTTTATATCTTTACGTCTTGCATTGCATTTGAACATATTCTGCTGGTTGTATTGAATATAGTTTTTGCCCTGTTAAATGTCATCATCCCCATTATTACAGAACATCCGCTTGGTTTAACTAAAACTGTCAGACAGACTGCTACATTGAATATACCACAACAATGTTCACTGAAGCGGGTTTATGCTGAAGCTATTTTAAAAATCACACTAATCAGCGTCTGTGTTATTTAAAATGATACTTTTATGTCTTACACTATATTATATACTTTATCATTGCCAAAGCCAGTGTACACATGTCTATTTGACAAATTGGCATGAAATGTAATTATTAATCAGCATTGGTTGTATAACTTGAAGAGCTAACAGTATGACACATACCAAGTCTTTGAAGTAAGATGTTCGTGAAATATATAAAAGAAAGCACACCAAGGTTATCTAGTACTTTCAAATGTAGTACACGTATATTATGGCTATGTTATCATTAACAACATTGTCACCAAAAATACGGTTTGAGATTTTTGTTTTGCTTGATATGAGGGTTTTCTTTCTTTGTAAGTTAATGATGTTGACAGTGAAGCTATATGTACTCTGATGTTGACACTGTTGAAGCTATATGTACTCTACTCTGTTGTGTATCTGTTCTCACTAATATTAAAAATGTAAAAAAAATACATAATAGGAGTCAATAAAGTAGCTCCTTCAGTTTTTCACTATGGATCAAAATAAATACAGCTTGTCTAACAAAAAGAGAAAGAATCCTAATGGTATGCCACTCATCACACTGTGCCATCAATCACATCCCAATTTGTCAGCATCATGTCTGTGTGTATGCTATACTTGGCCAATAATGCAGCTGCTGTACTAGTATCAGAGTGAATTTAGTGATCAGGTATACAGGGAGAAAATTAGGTTAGACGTGCAGGCCCTCTACAGATTCTTGATATATCAATCTTAAACAAACTTACGCTGATTTTTCCTTATACCATCATATACCAAGTCCATTTACAGACAACTAGAAACATCTGTAAACCAAAAAAGTTCACATGGGTATAATAACCAGAACATGCGTTGTCTCCTAATGTACTAAATAATATAGAGAGAATCTTAATGGATATTTGCAGATGCATTTCATTATAAGTTTTTTAGAGATTAAGATAATACATATTCTTAACCAAGGATCAGACCTGGCTGATAAATGTAGTTATATGGGTTTTGTTTTTTGCTGTTTTGTTTGCATAAGTTAATATTATTAAGAAAACTATCCACCGACTTCAATCTCCTAGGGATCATTCCAGTAGCAATGATATAACCTTGGCAGGCAACATTAAAACTTAAATTGAAATTGATAATGATTTTTACTATGTATTTGTGTTGTCTGTATAATTATGATGTATTTACCAATGACCAATGGACTGAGATACATGAGTAATGGCCATTTAACGTTCAACGTAACCTCAAAAAAAAAACTTAAGACCAAGTGCCCCGAGAAGTGTAAATGAGTTACATTATCTCCCCATGTCTACCTATTACCGTGCCACACATCTCTCTCACCATTCCCATTCAAGGCAGTTCAGACATGATCACTTTGCTTTGATGCCAAAGAAACTGTCATGATTGATGTTGGGAAAAATGCAATATAAGGAACAATAACAAGCAGTATCACATTTTGCCTTCTTCAGTATGTGTAACTCCACTGGCTATGAAAAAAATCCTTGATGTTGGCCCTAGATCAAAATGTGGATGAATGCAAGTTCAAAGCTTTTGATACAATTCACTTGATTGCACACAGCAAAGAGACAGATTTGTGTGAGGATGGAGAGGTGCATCAAAAAAGAGCAATTGTTAGAAACAGTTTAAAATTTGGTTAAACCTTCATCTAAACTAAAAAGGTAAACATTTATGGTATGTATAAATGTACACATAAATGACCTATACCTGATATATATATGAAATATATGATGTCTGTGTCTATGATGTATTTTGCATATGTATGTGTATGTGGGTATAATTGTATATATATATATATATATATATATATATATATATAAATAGTGTATATATACACAGACACACTAACATATAAATATATATATATCCCATATATTCAGATAAACAAGCCTGTCTAATGCTTTTCTGCACTTATTAAAGAATACCCTGAAAGCTGCCTGAGCTTCCTCTTCCTCGAAAGAACTTTCATCTTCCACAGCGATTTGACAACCACTTTATTTGCAATGCTATTGATCAAGAACAAAACTTATATTCAACTGGTAACACATGCTGCAACACCACAATTAAAGTGTATGATGACCACTGGAAAGTAACTTCCCATTTGTTCTGTTATTTCTTCGCACATCATTTTTTTCCTTAGCCAAGCAACAAAAATACAATTATCACTAAATCCAAATATCCTTTTTATTACTATAATTGCTTCAAAATCCCTTCAAACTAAGCATCCTCTCACTAATTTGTATGCATTATTCTAAAGATAAGTGCAACATCAGCATCTTTAGCTGCTACTGTGATCACGCTGGTAGGGAATAAATAAGTGAAGGATCTGGATATTTAATTTGGAGTTAGCAACTTTTCCCCCTCTCTCTAATGTAAAGTCACCTGTTAATGCTGATGTGTAGCAGATGGAAATCTAAAATTTTCACTAATGAAAAAAATCAGCACCCCCACAACTTACGTGAAACAATATTTAAAGAAATAAAAATAAACTTTATGCTTGTTCACAAAAACTTTCCAAAGCCTGCATAATGAACTGTAATATCAACTACGTCTAAACTTTGTGTTCTATGTGTTTAGGTACCTGATAACATATTATGATAATTCATATTCACTAAAAAATGTGTATACATATATTAGGAAACGGGCAGATTTGTAAAAAAAAATACATTTTTAATATATTCTCAACATTCTAGCTGGTCCTCAAGAGCTTCTCAAGTTTGACATGTGAAACTAGTTGAAATGTCAAATGTATTTTAAAACACTGGCGGTTCCTGACTTGGAATCTTCATTTCTTATTACTTTACTTAAGTTGTTATTGAGCCGCACAAAGGTACTTTCATGTTTTACTGTGATTCTATCAAAGAATCTAACTGATCCCTTATTTTAATGACACATACAAGTCACAGGCTAAACTCATCACATGCACGTCTCTGATTAAAATGAAAAGAACAAGCATAAGATATTTATCAGAGATCAGCTGTATATATTTATATGTAAATATAACTCCTTTACTGTAAAGACAGCTTCCGCTAATATCTAGTTTTTAATAAATGTGTAGAGACTGTAAGCTACTTATAAAGTACAAGAATTGCCAAAAGTGAAACAATGAATGGTAGCTGTGCATTGCCAATATGGAGTGCGGATTGAGGCAAAAGTAAGTGCACAACATCGCTCCCCCTTCACCACATTCTGTACAGAACACCTTGGTACAAGTGTGAGTGCACATCATCTGCAACCACCCTCCAGAACCTGCACTCACATACACCTTGTAGTACATTGTCAGCACACTCAGAGCCTGCACTAATATATACATTGTAGGACATCCTAAAACATCCAAGATCCTAAAAGATCCTGCACTCACATATACATTGGAGTACATCCATATCCCCTCAAAAGCCTGCACCCTTGTATATCAAAAGTATATATATATATATATATATATATAAAGTATATATATATAAAGTATATATATATATATATATATATATATATATATATATATATATACAAAAGTCTGATATCTTGTATATCCTCACACCCCCAAAGCCTGCACCCATATATACCTTGTGGTACCTCTAGAGCCTGCACACACATACACCTTGTGGTACCTGTATAGCCTGCACCCATATATACCTTGTGGTACCTCTAGAGCCTGCACACATATACACCTTGTGGTACCTGTATAGCCTGCACACATATACACCTTGTGGTACCTCTGCAGCCTACACACACACACATACACGTTGTGTTACCTGTATAACCTGCACACACATACACCTTGTGATACCTCTGGAGCCTGCACATATACACCTTGTGGTACCTCTGGAGCCTGCACACACACATACACCTAGTGATACCTGTATAGCCTGCACACACATACACCTTGTGGTACCTCTGGAGCCTGCACACACACATACACCTTGTGGTACCTGTATAGCCTGCACACATACACCTTGTGGTACCTGTATAACCTGCACACACATACACCTTGTGGTACCTCTGGAGCCTGCACACATATACGACTTGTGTTACCTGTATAACCTGCACACACACATACACCTTGTGTTACTTGTATAGCCTGCACACACATACACCCCATACAACCCTGGCAGTGCCCACACTCACATTGCACCCCCTGCCCTGTAGACATGTCTCCTGTTGGAGAGCTGATGGTGCCCTGGAAGTGCTGACACTCTAGAAAGTATCAGCGGGAAGTTGTGTGTCACCTGGACAGGTAAGGCGTCCAGGTGTGCAGCCCATGAGGGCACCTTCCAGTCACAGTGCCCGGGCAGGCAGACCCCCTCCATTGCTCGCCCCCTTACCTCGCATGGTGGCAGTGACAGAACTTGTGTGTCAGCGGAATCATGAAGCCCCCAGTCCGGGCAGTTAGCAGACAAATCCCTTCCCGGAGAGATGTAGTGCAGCCACCATCCCTTCCCTCAGTATGGAGCGCAGCTCTGCACAGCTTTCCTTCCCCGGCTCTTCTGTCACACCGCTCCAGATTTCTTTCTGATCACTTGCACGGATGAGGAGGGGGGCTGGGTTATGCAATGGGAAGCAAGTCAGCTCCACAGCCAGCAGCCCAGAGCCAGGAGGGAGGAGGGAGAAGAATGGCAGTCTGTGCAAGGGCAGAGCATGTGGGCTTTCACATGACATCTGTGTCAGGCTATCTTCACATTTCCTAGTTACAGCTTTTGTCAGTACATGTCATAAAACAACCTAAGAAAGAGTTAAAAGCAAAGAAGTTAAACAATCAGAATGTCTTTCATCTCTTTCTTACATATTTGTTGTTAGAGAATAGCTCAGAGCTGTGGGAGGGGCCAGGACCACCCAGCAAATATCATTTCCATAATCAGCTGGCAGCGGTCACGTCCCCACAACTTTTTAGTGTTCACACTTTCTTTTTTCTAAATATTTTTCAGCAATATCACCATTCAGAACCGCTTGGAATGAACGCTAGTAGTAAGTTTCAGCGGGTTCATCCATGTGGTGATTTGTGACAGGCACGGTAACCCACCATAGACAATAATATAAAACAACAAAAAACACCGGTATGGGTAGGGTACGTAGTTCTCATGGTTTAGTGTGACCAGTAAAGGAAGGTAGGTGCAGGGGCAGGCCATCCTAGTAATAAAAGCAGCCAGGTGCAGGTGTATACCGGCCTTGTTAGAAATCCAGACAGGTGCACCAGCCTAGAAGTTAGATCGAGGGTCAGCAAACTTTTTGGACTACTAGGCCATTTCAGGATGTCAAGAAGGCGCACTAGGCCAGAAGAAACAAGGTGTCCAAGGAAAGGATTTTTCCAACCGTGACTGCAAGCGAGCAGCCCTCAGTCTTCCGCTCATCCGCGGTGTGGTTTCTGTACGTGTGTGGGTGCTTGGCATCGGAATACCCCTTGAGATTCGACCGCTTGAAAGTGCCGTTGGTGTGGTTGCACACTAAACACAGGGCTTTGTTGCCTCGTTGGATGAAGAATAATTTGTCAGTCCATTTGGGGTTGAAGACACGACGGTCGAGGCCAACCTTCCGTAGACTGGTAGCTGCGCGTTGCTTCTGCTCTTTAGGCATAGTAGTTGGGGTTACTGTGCGGGAACTCGATGATATCGTGGGAACTCACAATAATGCAACAATTCAATTAGGCTGAATCTAACAATAAATAACTAGGGGGGCGTTAGGGCTGACTGGAATACTGGCTAGGCCGTATCCAGCCTAAAGGCCGGAGTTTGCCTACCTCTGAGTTACAAAGACAGCCAGGTGCAGGGGTAGGCCAACCCAGTCACAAGTGCAGCCAGGCCTATTTTGAAAAGCAGCCAGGTGCAGATTTAGGGCAGCCTAGTTAGAAAGGCAACTAGGTACAGGAGCATGCCAGCCCCGTCAGAAATGCAGCTAGGTGCAGTGGTAAATTATCCTAGTTGGAATAGAAACCAGGCGCAGATATAGGCCGGCCTAGTAGTTAGAAAGCCAGCCAGGTGCAGTAACAGTCCAGTCTAATAGTTAGAAAGGCAGCCTGGTACAGGAGTAAACATTCAAATTAGAAATGCAGGCAGGTACAGGCCATCTTAGTCAGAAAAGCAATAGGTCAGCCTAGTTAGGACCTAGCTGCAGCCAGGTGCAGATGTGGACCATTCTAGTCAGAAAGACAGGTGCAAGAGTAGGCAAGCCAAATATTTAGAAAGGCAACCAGGTGCAAAGCCAGCGTAGTAGTAAGAATGGTACCCAGGTGCAGGGGTAGGGCAGCCTAGTTGGAAAGGCAGCCAAGTGCAGAGGTAGAGCCGGCAAGTAGTTGGACAGGCAGCCAAGTTCAGGCCAGCTTAGTCAGAAATACAGCCAGGTCCAGGGGTAAGGCAGTTTAGTTAGTAATGTAGCCAGGTGCAGGGGTAGTGTTTATTATGAATATTATCTGCATAAATATGCATATTATGCATGGGTAGAGTGTCCTGGTTATAAAAGCAACCAGGTACAGAGGTAGGTTTCCAGTGGTCCTTTTTGAGATAGGAAAAGGGCACACATCCTTACTGTCCCATTTCCTATCCTAGACCTATTGTGGACCTACAGTAACATCATTTTAAAACAGTTTAAAGATTCTATATCCCTGCAACTGGCTGATTTTTTAACATCTTGGATGGTCTGCTCCTGCACCTGGCTGCATTTCTGACTAGACTACTGTGCAGTAACGCTGCCCCACTTATCAAAATTACTATACCGCTCAAAACCACTCTGGAAAAACTGAAAATGTGAAGAAGAAAGTTGTATGGCCACGGAGAGCTCATTATGGAAATGATATCTGCTGGCTAATCCTAGCCACGCCCACCACACCAGCTCTGCAGAATCACCCTGAGCTATTCTCTAACACCAAATATGCAACAGAGAAATGAAAGACATCCCGATCATTCAACTTCATTGCTTTTAACTCTTTCTTAGATTGTTGCTCCGCATTGTTTTGTCTGCCATCTACAATTCTGTCATAAGCTGTAACTCTCTCACACAATTATTTCACACAACAGTAATGTTATCAGTACCCTACAGAGGGAACAGTCTACAGCAGAAAAAATGTTACAGCTGCCTTGGCTCACTAGGTGTGTAGATATATAACAAAAAAGAAAAAAACATTTTTTTACAATAGGTAAACTGTCTTCTGAGGTTTCCTAATTTATGGTCTAATATAGTCAAGCTGGCCAAGTTTTTTTGTAAATATTTTGATATTCTTTAAGTAAAACAAACATTTTTTGTACATAGTGGTCTATGGCTTTTACTATTATTACTATTTGTATTACTATATTATTTTTGTAAATGTTAGACAAGCTGTCCAAGGGCTATATACAATATTCAAATACAGGTAGTCTCCAGGTTACATACGAGATAGGGACTGTAGGTTTGTTCTTAGGGAATGTCAAATTCCCCGTTTTATAAATAGAGCCATAAAGTTGGTATTTTTCTTTTTAATAGGAAAAATCATTTTTGTACACAGTGGACAAGCTGTCTGAAGCTTTTTTGTCATTTTTTACAATAAATTTTGAGTGGAAACATAATGTTCTAAACATTGGGCAAGTTGCTTGAATTTATTGTTTTGTTTTTTTTTAATTTTTAAAAAATACAAAAATTGAAATACGATGAACAAACTGTTTGGCTGTTTTTCCCGCTGTTGAATGATGTTGAATGCCTGGTTTCCCGCTATGTTGAATGCCTGGTTTAATACTATGTTGAATTTCTGGTCTTCCGCTATGTTGAATGCCTGGTTTCCCTCTATGTTGGATGTCTGGTCTCCCCCGCTATGTTGAATGCCTGGTTGTCCTCTATGTTGGATGCCTGGTTGTCCTCTATGTTGGATGCCTGGTTGCCCGCTATGTTGGATGCCTGGTTGCCCACTATGTTGGATGTTTGGTCTGCCGCTATGTTGAATGCCTGGTTTCCCTCTATGTTGGATGTCTGGTCTCCCCCGCTATGTTTAATGCCTGGTTGCCCACTATGTTGGATGTCTGGTCTGCCGCTATGTTGAATGCCTGGTTGCCCTCTATGTTGAATGCCTGGTTGTCCTCTATGTTGAATGCCTGGTTTTCCAATTATTTTGAATGCCTGGTTTCATACTATGTTGAATGTCTGGTTTCCTGCCATGTTGAATGTCTGGTTTCCCGCTATGTTGAATGCCTGGTTTTCCAATTATATTGAATGCCTGGTTTCAAACTATGTTGAATGCCTGGTCTCCCGCCACATTGAATGCCTAATTTCCCGCTATGTTGAATGCCTTGTCTGCTTTTATGTTGAATGCCGTGTTGCCCGCCATGTTGGATGCCTGGTCTCCCACTTTGTTGAATGCCTGGTTTTACTGCTGTGTTGAATGCCTGGTCTCCCGCTATGGTAAATGCCTGGTTTCCCATTATGTAGTATGTGCGCTCTGCTGCTACAATGGACCCCTGGTCTTCCATCATGCTCTATGTTTTTTTTCCGCTGGTCTCTATATCACTACTGAGTTCAGCAGTTATTAAGGCTGGTGGAAGAAACCACAGAGCACAGTGAGAGACACCAGCATTTACCATTCCCAGGAGTGTTGAATAAAAATTTTTTCACAGATGCTTTCTTCTAAGTTAGTGGTACAGGAATGCCTTGTACATGTCTGTCTTTCTTTAACTAACCACAAAAATAACATGTTTCTTTTTTTTTTTTTTTGGACACCAGGACTCCAGACCCCTCAGATATTCTCAGAAACATGCATACGCTCACATATGAGATAGCTTGCATTTAGAAAAATGACAGCCCAATGATGGTGATACATGCTTTTCTAGTGAAGCTAAAGTTTTTGGATGACAATCATGACTATGTGCACTTCACATAAAAATAATTTTTACATAAACCTTTATAAGTTCCGAACAGGTATGCCAAGCTTTATAACACGATCCAAGCACACTGCATCAAATTACATGCTTTAGTGCTGTGGGGTGTTTGTAGATGTTTATAAATGTTAGGTGTTGTGAAGGAAAGTTTTCAAAGGTGTGTGCATGTGCTTCTAAAAGCAGTAATGTTCTTACTTTAGAATCTTCTAGATGATGTCTGAATAGAGAGAGTAGATTTACATTTATTTATTTTTTCCTTTGTAAGCAATTCACAATGCAATATGAAACAATTGGTATAAGAAAAAGATTTAACATTTGCATGTTTTACATTTTTTTGCTGCATGCACTACTCACCATAGGATGCCAAGAAACCTGGCACATCTGACTTCTCCTTCAGCTGCTTGGACTGAATGACCCCCTGCAGGCCTGGACAATCAAGATGGCCAAAGATTGGGACACACGGAAGAGAAGAAGAAGAAAGTGATGATTTGTACAAGGGAACAGGGACAGGTGAGTGAATAGAAAGGTTAGAATATTTTATTGCGGAAGGGACATCACCTGTGCCTTCTGCAGTAAATTACCTGCCTGGTTGCAATTTTTTAATTTTTAGGTTTAGTTCTGCTTTAACAGTGCTGGAGTAATTTTTCTAGGGTGGCATATGTTAGTTGTCTCAAATGCTGCTGCTCTGACCAATCATTGGTGGCTCAGGCACCCCGCTCGTTGACTAGAACATGAAATACTGTATCTGCTGACTTTCTTCATATTCAAAAAAATACTTTCTCAAGTACAATGTCCAGAATAAAATTCATATGCTTTTATTCTTTAAGTTCTGTTTATGTTTTTATTTTACTTACTTAATAGAGAGGTGTAACCTGTTATTAGGCTTAGGTCACTCATGAATTCTTAGATATTGATGGCTTATATATTTTGTTATAGTAATGTGTGTGTGTCAAGAAGACCATGACCTGATGCAAGATAAGTGGTAGAGTAACTACACATTAATATAAAACACAAATATAAGTAGGAAGTATATTGGCTGTTTTGTTGGAAGACATAGAGCATTCAGAAATGTCACCTGCAATAGTGTATACCAAAGTTTTCAATAAAATCTATTGTATTTGTCATCTGTTTATTTATTCAGGTGAAAGATGAACAAAAGTAAAGACTCTTATTATTGTGTGTTAATGCATTAGAAACCTTGTTTTGTAAGAAGTTTGTAATAGCAGTGTTGACCAGCCCTGGCACTTAGGAAATGTGCCTCCTCGTCAGCATTTACATTCTTTCTCTCTTCTTGCCTAAAAGTATTACTATTTTATCATGTCTTGCTATTTAATACTTTACATTTTCTAGGGCAACATATCCCCTATGTAGGCACAGGATGATGTATTGTGGGATTACTTAGGGGAATCCAATCTCTACTACATGGAATTGTAGAAATATTTGGGCAGCTGGATAATACAACTGCTGGACAGCTCCTCCAATTTAAAAGCAAACATGAACTCTGCAGAGTGACTTTTGCAATCCTTGCTGAATACAGTATGAAGACTTTTATTGGTACACCCTGGGATATGAGCTGCAGAAGTCAAACCTGTCCACTATAATAGCCAATTGATATAAGATAAACAGATCACGAGAATCCATACTATTCAGAAGGTTTAGGGTAATGGTTAGGGGCACATGGATTCCTTACATTAACTTTTTTAGGTATTTTAGACGTACAGTAAGCAAAAGGAACAGACATGGAATTTATTGTGCCAATCTAAAAGGAAAGCAGTGAGTTTTTCATGTTTTTCACATTAACACATCTTGCAGCCTATTTTTTTCAACATCTTGGAATTGAAGGGGGAAGGTTTTCCAGACTTTAGCTGTATTTTTCTTTGCAGCTGTGAAAATATGGAAAACAAGGATGCAAGCTTGTTTAGGGTCACCCCTAGCAGTTTGAAGAAGAACTTCCCAAGGATTTTTAGGAAGGCTAATAAATATTACAAGCAATTAAATGATACTCTGGTTCATAACCATTGTGTCCTGGGGCAAGTCCACCAAACATGCAGCAAAGTAGCAGAAGCCCCAAAAACAAAGTGGGGAATAAGATGGAACATGTTTGGATATTCCTACTGGCGTCAGATACCATAGGAAGAGCACTTTTTTTCAAATGAAATTATGTTAATAGAGCTGTGTGCTGCCGAACAGATATTCTCTCAGTCCTCCAAGGGCAATGACACAACTCTAGACATAAGGCGATAAAAACGGGTAGGTGAGAGGGTTTAAGAGAGCATATAGAAAGGAAATCAGCTGTGGTGCCAAGAGTTAGCCAAAAGGATTTGCCTCCAATCAAAGACTCTCACCTACCAGAGTGTCAGAGGTAAGGAAACAAACTAGTAAAGGACTGTACTCCAAAAAGTGTAAGTAACTAATAAATGTCCCTATACCATAGCTTAGCCACCTTGAGTAGAAAAAGAGGGATTCCAAGCTGGCTGGAACTAAAGGGCAACCAACTAGAGGAGCCAAAGGGAGGTGGGGGGACATTAAATTATTGGAATCTCAAATACTGAAGTGAATGCCAGAGAAGAGGAGATAAAATTTTAGAGTCCACAGTCAGGAGGTAATTGCAGTGGGGTGACAATTGAGTACATCTAAAAGAATCAACATGACAATGTAGAATTTTGCAGGCAGTTTAGGGAGAAGGGCTATTTGGGTCGCAAAATAGTATGTTTGAAGTCAGGGGACCCCCAGACCACCTTCCAGTTTCTTGGGAAATAAAGTACGTTGGTTAACTTGCATTTAAGTGGACCCTAAAGTAAACTTGAAGATTTTATTCTGTGTGATTCAAAGAATATGGGCTGGATCAAAAATTGGGAGAAACCTAAAAAGTTAAAAAAACTTTGTCAAATAATTAATTTTTTTTACATTAATTCTGCCTAACCAGGAATTTTTTATGCCAAGAAAAAAGTAAAGCATCTAAGACATGGGGTGTCAAACTCTGGCCCCCAACATCCTTTTTTTTGGCCCCAAAGGAATCCTAAATATAAACTGCAGATGGCCCGCCGCTGCATTGAAATAGTGCTGCAACTACAATTCCCGGCATCACTCGCGTTTATTGACCAGCAAGCTCTCTACCTATGCGTGGCCCCGCATTGGACTGTTTTATAGATGCAAATAATGCTGGGAATTTTAGTAGCGGTAGTAGAGAGAGTTTCAGTGATGAGCCACTCAAAAGATTTAGCTCGCATTGGCCGGGTCTGACATTTCCAGCACTCCCCCTCAGCTGTACTTTTCCTTGCTACTCCAAGGCATGGACTTGAATGGTTGGATTTTCATAGAAGAATATTTTTATTATTATTGTTAGCCATGGAAATTTAACATACAAGGCTACAAATAGAGAAAGTGGCATAGGATTTTTCCTAAATAAAATTAAAAAAAAAATTTATGCCTCTTTCTCTATTATAAGCTTGTTCCAGATTGAATGTGAAGCAAAACCGTGTTGTTTCCATATGAAAAGGGTTTATATCTAATGAGAAAGAAAAATGTCCTCAATTTTTTCAATAAATTTCAAGGTTGGCCCACGACTTTGTCTAAGTTTTTATTTTGGCCCTCTGTGTATTTAAGTTTGACACCCCTGATCTAGAGACTTAGGAAGGAAAGGATAGTTAGCTTGATAAAGCATATCATAAGATGCTAACAAATGAATATGGAGGTAAGGCAAATGTGATATGAACTAAAAGAGTAGAAAAAGCGAGACATCACAAAGCTTTAGATTTGGATTCAGAGACACATGGATTTCTTACATAAATCCATAGTGATATAAACTTCAATATTACAATTCTGAGATTTTAATTAATTACATTAACTTGGAGATAAGATGAAAAAACTCCGACCTTGGAATGTTCATAATATATACTAGTTAAAATCCAGCATTTATTGATTACATGTAAACAAAAAAACAAATTACTCATTCTTTTGTTCAATTTCACAATAAGCACTGTTTCCATAGTTTGCAGACTTCATGCTCCTTTTCTTTTTGTGTTTTTTTCCTTGTGGCGGTTATCAAAATCTTTTAAACCCAGGTCAGTCCACCTCCAGAGCACATTGTACGTAATCAAGTGTTACAAATCAGAACAGTTTTCAAAATAATGCAAACAGAAATAAATACTGTATGTCCTCCAGATGTGCCTCTCAGACATTGCTTTTGTCAGTGACACAGTCATAGAACGCATGGAACATTCCATTACCAGAATGACTTGGTACACACTGAAAAGTTCTGTATTTATGTAGGTAATGTATACCAACACAGTTTAATTCACATTTATTGAATAACACAAGTTGCCTAGCGGTGGTCGGATAATTCTGACCAGAGGTGATTTTTCATTGAGATTGGAGCTGTTCCAACATAGGATTGTAACTCATAATTAAATATATATATATATATATATATGTATATATATATATATATATTGTTGACATCCAGTTCAGTCAACAATGGTATTGCCTATGCCTATAGGTATGCCATCTAGCTGCACACTGGCTAACCAGGCAGTCCCTTCCACAACACAATAAAGTGCAAGAATATCGTAATGCATTTTTATGTAAATTATTAGTAATATTCTGGCTTTACACCCCCTACACTATATAAAACTGCAACACGATATCAGCAGACCAAAAGGTAACAACCAAGAAGTTAATATTTGGGGTTAACATAAATTTATAATGTTTGTTCCAATGTTCTCCTGAAGTATTGCCTCTTTGGTATATGAACAGTAATCAAACGAAACTGTGTTGCATAGTAGAAAAAAAAGACTTTTAAAAGACTAAATCTATAACATAAAATAAAAGAGAGCATAAACTAATTAGATAAGTAAAGGTGTTAATTATTATGTGTGAACCAACTAATTGCTGTGCTGGTAATTCTGACTGAATCCACTATTTAATACAATAACGCACATTAGTTTATTCACTTCAGACCAAAATACGTGATTACTTAGCTATCACAGCTAATGATCCTGACAAGAAAGATATTATTAGCATGTACTGTACCAGACTTTACGGTGAAAGAAAATTGTATATGGATGTGCATTTTTCCTCCTTTCACTTCAGTTTACCATCTTGCAATATGCTACTTGTTATAGTAATTAAATTACTTTTTTAAGTTAAAAGCATAATTGAAACACATTATTGTATACCCATAATAATTATAAAGGTCTCAGTTCAAAGATGCCTCACACTATCCATGTAATAGAAATGCACAATATTTATTATTTAACAGGCCAGGTTCACATCCTTGTGGTTTAGCATTTAACATATCATGACACACGGTAACTTGCATACCACATTGTGAAATCTGAATGGCACGTCAACTTACCTGGCCAGTGGACCTCTACTTCATCTCATTATCAAGTTAGTTACATTTGAATCATACATAACTCAACTTCTAATTATTCTTGGCCATTTGTAATTGTT
This sequence comes from Pyxicephalus adspersus, assembly GCF_032062135.1. NCBI lineage: Eukaryota > Metazoa > Chordata > Amphibia > Anura > Pyxicephalidae > Pyxicephalus > Pyxicephalus adspersus. The sequence continues at coordinate 31,916,188 of NC_092860.1, forward strand.
TTCCATCCTTCACACATATTTACATACCTGTGTTCACGATAACATCTTTGGTTTAAAAGAGTGGATGAACAAGTATACTTGCATGTCAAAACTACCATATGATGTTTTAAGCCAGCTGTATGGCATCTTATTGTAAAGAAAAAAACAGACTATAGCCAGCAAACCTATTACATTTTATTACAAGTTAGAAATCACTATAAAACAAGCCATTTCTGAGTTTTCTAACTTAAGGCACTATGAAGGAAGTCCTCCATGAAATTCTGTGAAACAATAATTTCATAGTTACCTTTTCTCTGTAGAACATTTTGTCTGGCCAAACCCGCTAACAGTTAGCTGGCTGTCTGCCATCCTTGTGTAATGTAAATATACAGAAGGTGTACAGAAAAAGGGCATTTATCTATACTGATTCACCCCCACACCTTATTTTTCAATCAACGTATGCTCTTTAAATCCACTATACAGGTCCCTGTCAGAGCCATTTTTGGGTGTAGTGGACCACTAATCTAAGTGCCCTTGTTGGCAGATTCTCAACAGTTTCTCTCCAATTATGTCATCCAACTTAAGGAACATGAAAAAACTCTATCACTGAACATTCAAAAGCAAGTGCCTATGTAATATATGAAGAGATGCAAACACTCAAAGACTGGAGCATCTTTTTTTAACTACTTTTTTTAATCTACTATTTTATTTGACCTTTTGTGAACTTTATGAATGGGTAGATGGCTCTATGAAGTTTGCAGATACACAGGTTGATGTGTGCATGTTTGAGAAAGACAGGTAGTCAAGACAGGTAGTTTAACAAATAATTGCACATGTTTAGCCCCCCTACCTCCCCTATATTAAAAAAAATGTTCAGATTATATTTATCTTCTTCGCACAGAAGCACAGCCCCAGATTCCTCCTAGGTCTAGCACCACTGGTTTTGTTCTGGCAGAACAATATAAATGTCATTATGCCAATTTTCTGATGGTGATATACCTCCTTGGGGGTGCGTCAATAAGCAGGACTCACTTTGCTTGTGCAACAGGCAAGATAAGTATTCTCTTTTACAAGAACTTGATAACATTTAACGTTGCTGTATTTAAGAGCTGTATCTTTATTTCCACAACAGTGATGTATATTTTCACATACAGTGCAGTCATATTTTTAAATCAGAACTGAACACACACTGTCATATATGCACCACACAGAGTAACATAACATTTCAATGGTTGTGCTATTGCGTTTATTGAAGTATCCAGTGGTCACCATGCTGCATGTGCCTAATATAGTTTGCCACTTATGACTATGCACTTTTAAGCGTTGCCTGCAATAATGTTGTCTGCTAAAGTCTGCTAGGAATATTTTTTCATATTTTTAATAATATTATCCTGACAACCTCCTATATTATAAAATCTTAAAGCACATAGTTTCTAGTAAAGTGTTCAAGTTTTCTAAAAAATGACAAACTATGATGTCAAAAAGAGCAACAGGAACTTGATGTTAGGAATTGTGAAATTGGTAAGTCAAGGACAACAAAGAGCATGTGTGATAGACAAGGAGATGCATTAGTATAAACAGTCAGGCTTTATAAAAGTCTATTTGAATATTTTACATACAGAATGTTAGGAAGTCAACAAATAACAATGTTGAAAAAGCACTAAAGCATTACCCAGTTTATAGAGGTGAAAGGAATCATTTCCAGGACCAAAATCACCTAATGAAACACAGTTTGATTTTAGACAAATGCCTAATTTACTTTTATCATATTATAGCATAATATACTAGCTTGTAAAACTTCTATAGGTTTGTCATATATGACTAAAGATAATACCATGTTGCAAATGTATACTAGGATATAAAACAACCAAATAAAACTTGTCAGAAATATTGCATGAAAGGAAATGTAGAGGGAAAGAGAAGCAGAAAAATACACTTGTTGAAAGAAAAGAGAGATGCCAGTGTGAAGAAACAGAAGCTACAGTCAAGCAGGAAAGATAACAAGAGGAAACAAGAGAATGGGAGAACACCAAGAGATTGAGTTACCAGAAAAAAAAATGACTTACTGCGGTAGCTTTATTTATACAATACTAGGATTACAAGTGGTGCTTAAATCTATAGATCCACTAAGAATGGAGTATAAATGAGTATAAATCTACTTTATACTATATTTGAGAGTGAAAGCAATGAACTATATATATATATATATATATATATATATATATAAATATATATATTATACACACATCATAGAATTTATTATAATATTAAAGAACACTTCTAGTAAAAGCAATCACCTTCTATGTGCAAGTTTATATATTTTATATATATGCTGTAAGGGTCAGTTCTTAGACCAGTTCCCTTTTCTCTGTACACCTCCTCTCTCAGTAGTCTTATATCCTCCATCTGTATGCTGATGACACTCAAATCTATCTGTGCACCCCTGACCTGTCTCCCTCAGTCCTGGATAAGGTCTCACGCTGCCTGACAGCCATCTCATCATGGATGTCTGACCGATTCCTGAAACTCAACCTGGATAAAACTGAACCTATCAAAATTCCAAATCTCCCCAACATATTTCTAACTGTTAACAACACTGTTATTCGGCCCTCCCCTCAGGTACATTGTCTTGGTGTCACCTTTGACTCTGCCCTCTCATTTACCCCCCATATTCAGAACATTTCCAAGTCCTGTCACTTTCATCTACACAGCATCTCCAAAATCTACCCCTACTTGTCCCCTGAGACCACCAAACTCCTTGTACACGCTCTTATCATCTCTCGTTTGGACTACTGTAACATCCTTCTCTCTGGTATTCCACTAACCCGACTCTCTCCTCTAGCCAGACTCATCCATCCTTCCCACCACCCCTCTTCTTCTGCATCCCTTTGCAGATCTCTACACTGGCTGCGATTTCACTTTAGAATCAAATTCAAGCTCCTGTGCTTTGCCTTTAAATCCCTCCACAGTTATTGTCCCACTTACATTTGTGACCTGGTAAAAAAAATACTCTCCCAGCCGCTCTCTCCGCTCCTCCAATGACCTACTAATGACTTCCTCACTCATAACCTCATCAAACGCACGGATACAAGACTTCTCTAGAGCTGCCCCAACTCTCTGGAATGGTCTTCCTTGTCATTTTTGGCTTGCTCCTACTTTCTGCTCATTTACAAGAGCACTCAAAACCCATTTTTTCAAACTTGCCTACCCATCGTCTTCTGTGTTCTAAAAAATCATCCTACTTCCCACCACTACATATCTCCCTCCTATTGTGTGTTACTTCCCCCACCTCCTAGATGTTAGTTAAGCAAATATCTTTTTGTTACCTCTCTAAGCAACTATATCACCTCTCCTGCTGCTGAATTATCTGAAATAGACAGTTAACAGGGAAAATGAAGACATAGAAAAAGGTTAATAATGTTATGCTTTACTGCTACTTCCTTTCAGACTAGAGCACAAACCATAGACCTGTCTATGCCTTCTGGTTGCAGAACCCAGACTGTGCTTAGATGTGTTTAGATATGAATAACATTGCTTCGCTGCTAGCAAACAGTCATCTCATTGTTGCATTACATAACATTGCTTGAGGCTTGAACTTTTTTACTGAAAAAAAAACGTTATGTAATATTACTCTGTCATATGGCAGTCATTTTGAAAGTAGTTGGTTAGAAATACCAATAATACCAAATTACAACAGTCATTTCTCTTTAAACTGGATAAATTTACACTTCCTGATAACCTAGTTTATCAGGTTTATCTACTCTGATTTCAGCTGAAAACCAAATTGTAGCTTAAAACTGGTTAGCAATAAACTGAGCATAAGTGGGAGCATCAAAACAAACTTTTTTTTGTGTGTGAGAGCATTGGTTCCTATTAAGAAGCCTAAAATGATGTGCTTTGCCATTAGTGATTGGCATGTGCACCCAGGTGCAGTTCAACATAGACTTGGCGAACAATCTTTGAAATTTGCTGAACCTGTTCATGGCAATCCTAATGAAGAACAGGCTCCAATAGCATCCTAGGGTACAAAGGGGTATACTTTGTCACAGCCCAATTGTGTACAATAAATAGGGATAATATTTATCTTTATATATATATATATATATATAAATATATATATATTTATATATATATTATATATATCATTATAGAAACTTTCATATAGCGTGTTATTATAATGCACTGTCATAAAATATATTTCATTTTTGAACACCTCCCTATATTGTTCCATATCATTTCTCTTGTTATTACACCTAAAACATTTATATGTAGGGCTGTTGAAATAAATGAGATCAGCCAATAAAAGCAAATGTAAAATGCCTAGCATATTGGGAAGAGAGGGTTGTCTTTGTATTTGAGCAAAGTCTAACTTTGGCTTCTATATTTCAGTTTTTTAAATACATTTTATAATGTTTTTGATCAAGCTGTATTGCTGTTGCAGTATACAAGGTCTGTCTGTGCTGTATGGAAGGGGTTTCTGGATCACAATTGGCAGACAAGTATCACAAAACCTAACAGGTAAAATGGTTTCCCCATCTGCATTTTAGCAGTCCACGTACCTTGTAATTCCTTTTGTACACTACATTGGAACAGACATGTCGCTTAATAGTTGCTTCTACTTATATATACATTAAAATGTACAAATTAAGTGGTAATGAATTCCTTACAAAAACAGCAGCAATATTCACAGATATTGTGCAGAATAATGTCATGTTTATTATACAGATAACCTTCCTAATATACTTTGATAAATGTTTTACCATAGTCCATATCTTTGTCCTCCCCATGTCTCCTTCTTGTCCCTGTTGTGTCCATTCTTTTTCCATTTGCCCTGCAACCATTATACTGTAATAAAAAATAGTTCTTTACAATTATGTGTCAAGGGACAGAACATGAAATGGAAAAGGAGAAGGGTAAGTGACATTGTGCATGGAGGTCAAGGGTACCATGTGCTTAATACTCAATGGCCTCTCATAAGGGAAAAGGGTGTATAAAATTGAACTGAACACCTGAAGTCTTTCATCAGTTTACAATGTAATATAATGGAAGTGAAAAAGTTACATAATATAATATGAAAATGAAAGAAAGAAAATTAAAGGAAAATATTATAATAAACACATAGTAGTAATGATCATTATCAAGAAGTCACATATATACAAACTGATTTTTTAAGATACTTTTACTTTCTAAATATGAGATAGGACACGACTGATTTGCAGATGAGACCAGCTCAGCTAGACCTCACCCAGATTTGCAAGAGTACATGTTTTAGCATTCAGTATCATTTTTCATCAAAAGTTTTGAGGGCGAATATAAAGCAGTTTATTAATGCTAATCTGCTTAAAAACTTTTACTAACAAATCTTAGTTAATAAGAGATGAAAAGAAAATAGATTAAAAACCTACATGTACAGGTATGTAATTACAAAGTGCTCACTAAGTATTGCATGACACCTGTGGTGTGACATCAACTCTACGTTGCCTATACTACATCCTGTTTATGCGAAACCAGAATAAATTGCATATGTTAAAGATCAAAAAAACATTAATTCCCTCTTCCTAAGCTAACTGAAGACCTCTTACACATATGGAACACTCTTTTACTTATTGGTAAGCTATCCTTTAAAATAGGACTTATGACCCCCTTGTTCCAGCCTTTCCCCCAGCAACAAATACAGAGCGGTTCCTAACTTGGAATAATGATGAACATAGGCATCTCTGTGACATATTATCCAATGGGCAACTCCCATCCCTTCTCTGAATATTAGCGATAGTGGTAATTTGGCCCCATGGTTTCAATACCAGCAGCTCTCCTCTTTTGTATCTTCATACAAAAATAGACACATCTTCCAAAGAAGCTTGTCTGCTATGGAGTCGTTACTAAGGTCCCCTGATCATCCATCTTATACTATATCTCTATTATATTCTATCATTCTCTCAGAGACCACATCTAACTCTATTTTACATACCAGATATTGGAAATCAGACATAGGAACGGCTATTTCTGATTCAGAATGGGAACAGGCCTTTATTTTACCACATAAACGTACATTGCCATGCATAGCACAGGAGACTAACTATAAGTTCCTCTCCAAGTGGTACAGATAACCAACAGATTTACATTGCTTCTCTTCTTCTCTTTCTGACACGTTGGCGATGCTTATCCCACAGAGGCTCAATGCTTTGTATGCCGTGGGTATGCCCATCTGTCTTTCGCTCATGGTACACAATCATTAAGGTATATGATAAACTCACAGGTTCGGATGTCCCTAATAACCTCAAAGTGACATTACTATCCATGCCTCCTTGCTTGGTTAAAGCTGCAAAAAAGAATGTATTATGCCACTTATGTAACAGCGGGATGAGTAATTCTTTCCAGGTATTGGAAACAGAAGAATACTCTTTCCATAAAGCAGTGGTTTATGGAACTAGAGAGGATCCAACATATGGAAATGTTGGTAGCAGATGACGAAGATCAATTTGAAAAATACAAAATCATGTGGTCAGCTTGGGGCTGGTTTAAGGATTGCCTCCATTTCCAGACCTACCTGTCTTAGAGCGACACTGGACCCTTGGCATTGCTACAGCGCAATCTCGTCACTATTTACAATCTCTTCTATATATCGATGGCTAGCACATTTTATTCAAATCAAATCCCCCTTTTCACAACTTGCCCCCAACTCACACCCCTCTCCCCTTTTCCAACCCTTAAGGGCTATATGTATGTGTGTATATCCCCCCCTTAGTCCATGCACAGAGGACATTCATATGTGAATGATAAGATCTAAAATGTTTTCAATGTATTCATACTTCTGTACTGCTATATGTGTTTCGACATTGTATCGTTTATTTTTTTCCAGCTTTGCTGATTTCTTTTATTAATAATTCTTTTGTATGATTCATTCGCCTGTTGTACACATTCACGTTCCTTTGAATATGTGTAATGTTTTTTTCATGTTTTTTTTTTTTTATAAGACTTTAATAAAGTTGTTTGAAACACCCAAAAAATGCATAAATCAGCAGTCACCAACCTTTTTGGACCCACAGACCACTAAATTTAAGGATTCCTGACTGCGGGAGCCGTGTGTCACTTAAAGGGAAAGAAACTTCCCCCAGAGTGACGTCATGATGCCGGAACCCGCCCACTCTCCCATCACAGGTCTAAACCTGTGATCCATACGGGGGATATGGTCTGTGGCTCTGGCCATGACACCCCCCCAGCGGGGTCCCTCTCCTGACCCCACTGGGGGGTGCACATATTTTCCCGCAGACCACCGGTTGGTGACCACTGCATTAAATACCAGAGAATGTCTTGTCTATAAGAAACCCCTTCCATACAAGACTTGTCTATAAGATTGCCAACTACATTTTAAATATATATTGGTAGCAAAATAACAAATGAAAAATAGTGAACAGTGGACAAGTAAATACACTGGGGTTGATTGAGTAAAGGGATTTAGGTTCACTTAGCAATGTAAATGATCAATTGAAAGAAAAATCACTTGTAATATGAATGTGGTAAAAGAAAAATCCTTTGCAAAAAATACCAAATCATGTGCAAAGACATGGAAAAAAAACAAGTATTTTACTTGTTTATGTTTGATTGGCTAATGGGAGATCCTGAATGACCCAGCAAACCTGGAATGATTTTTGATTTTTTAGAAGTCCAATCCAGGGTCTCTCATGATAGTCTATCTTTTCCAGTTTTGGAGAACCTTAATAAATCAGGCCCAGTGTCTCTTTTTATAGGGGAGATAGAAATAGAAAGAAAGTGAAGCGGTGGAGGAGTAGATTTTTTTATTTGTGGATGAATATTTTCTAGACTCACACACTTTTATTGAGCTGGGAGACGTAATAATGATTTCAGGTCAATGAAAGATGAATTCTGATTGGTTGACTTGGATTACAGCATACTGTACATTATTCTATTCCTGACCTTCCTAACTTATTTTTTTTAAAGGGGTGTTGTTTTTGTTTTCTAAGATAAAAATGCTTCTCCATGCCCACATTTTAATTACCCTTTGCAAAAACCTAACTTTGCCCATCTGCGTGTGATTAATATTCATACCTTTGGAATACATTGTCTGAGAGAACCGAAGGTCAGGAGGCCAACTTTCTCCCAGCCATGTCATTTACAGCGTTTAATCTTACAAGGCAATTATTTTGAGACTGCATTGCTTTATCATTTTTAATCAAGTCATATGTATTCATCATAACTACATTAAAGCTGAACCAAGTTGTGCTTAATGTAGTTGCTTCATTAAAAATGACTGAATATAAAGTAGTTGAGAAACAAATTGTGTCTGTATCATTTTTTAATCTCATCTGCCTGGAGCAGATAAAGTACCAATGCTATGCAAATCTTTGCAGTCCTAGAAGTAGCTATAGATTTCTAGAATGTCCTTCTTCCTTAGGGCAAAGCAGGCCTGTTCTTTTAACACTGGCTGCTATCATCTCTGAAAATAAAAGAAAAGACAGAAATGGGTAAGCTGTTCGGTCAATTTATAAGAACCAAAACAAAGTCCAATAGGTGAGGACACACACTTCACTCTTTACAACTCACCTTTCACTTAGTTTTGTATAAAATATAATTACTTTTTCTTGTTAGTAATAAAATAAAAATATTATAGCTGATCTTTATGCAGATATAAAAGACACAATTTAAAGCAGCTCTGTAATTATTAAGACATCATTTTTTGTTTTTTAAATGCAGTGCAATCGCCTAAATTAAATGAAGTTTCTTCTTCTTGAAGTCCCTGTACACAGGATCTTACAGAGGAGGAAAAAAAACAGCACAAGAAGCCAATCATATTTGCACCAATGTGCTAACAAGGAACATGCTGATATGAGAAAGCAGAGTGACTTAAAGGTGAGCTGCTTCTTCTTTCACCATCCAGTCAAAGGATGGCGATAGGGAGGAGCCTTTTCAGTTCTTTACCCTGCTGTGTTTAATTATCAGGATTAGATGGACAGAAGCGCAAGCATATCTTGCTTACAAATATCAGCTCACAAATATGTATTTCATCTCAATATTTAGCTGTTTGCCTGGGGAGATCAATTAGCAGGAACTGGGAGACAACATTTCTGAAAGAGGATTGGTATACATGACTTTACGACATGCAGGATATAATGGAAAACATGTTTTTTTCTAGATTTAGAAAAGGAGCAAATAAATGTTAAGAAAAGGCAATGGATTCCAAAGCTACCCAGAAACTAATTTTAGCAAACCCCTCAGTGTATATTTATGTAAAAGCAGGAGTAAAGGGGGGTTTACAATTCTGTTTTGTCAATGAATCAGTTTGAACTCTTTTTTGGCTTTAGAAGATGTAAAATTTAACTCAGTAACTCTACCAATATCAGATAATACTTGAATTAAGTATCCAGTTTTATGCCCCAAACCTAACACAGTTGAACATTTCCATTGTCATTTTGTTCTTCCAAGTGCAATGGAAGGAAGGGGCTTCCTGTATTTGACTAATATGCCCATGAGCAACCATAGAACAATAACCCCAATCATCCTCATATGCTCATTTTTTTATCATATTATTATAATCAAATGGTTTGTAAAGTGAACACCAAAAACCAGCTTGATTTATCTTCAAAGGCAAAACATAGCCACAGAACTTTCTGGCCAATAAACGCACACATTCTCCCAATTCCTCTGCTTGGAAGCCAAATTTAAAGGACAGCCTTGTTCAATTACAAGAAGTCACAGAAGTGGGGGGGGGGGGGGCATTATTATTCAGGTAAACATGGGGAAGTGACTATATAAAAGCAATCATCATTCATGTATTGTGATCAGGGTGCCTCAACACAGCTTTATACGCAAGGCACTTTTTATGACAATTCTGATTGTATCAGTCTTGTGTACACTCTATGTACTGCTACAATAAAATTATTACAAGAAAAAAATGTGGGGTGGCAGGTAAAACAGTAGCCAGCTAAACAATCATGCTTTTCATGTTTTGTAATTATTTTCTTCAGTAATTTCCTTCTTTTACTATGTCAAAACCAAAAAAAAACAGCATGCCCAGTTAAAGGTAGCATAGACCATGGTGAAATGTAAAAGTCTCAATTTACAATCCTTTTTTTACATATGTCACAGCAACAAGCATAACAGTTTGACTCATAACCCAAAGAAATATCAAACAATGTACCTTATCTATTATTTAACATCCAGAGCTTCAGCTCCACTTCAAACATTTTATTTTATTTGGTACATTTCAGAGGTTGAAGAAAATGGCAGATAAGAACAAAAACTTGTCCCAACAGACTCTAACAAGTGGTGAAAATATAGTTTTCAACGGTTCTGTTTGCTGTACCACAAAAATATTTCATTTATGCTAATAACTGCTTCATTTACTGGTATTCACTGAAATCCAATTTCATCAAATAGTCAAATACTTTTATATTATAAGAGTCCAAAATGGGATCCTGTGTCTTTGGTTATGTTAATAAACTTTCAGTACATTTATATACTATCAACCTAAATTCATTTTAATCTTTTAAAATTTGATTTTTATAAGCCATATATATAAAAAAGAGTGCAGTTTCCAACAAAATACAAGTCAAGCCTTCATGCAGTGACACAATTGCAAAAAATGAACGTTTACATGAGCTATTGATTGGCTTCTATAATTCAATAAATGAAATCGCAGGGTATAATATAACTGGTTGTTTGAAACTATTTGATAAGAAACATTTCCCTGAAGGAAATAGGAGGGTAAGGTACTTTCATCTTAAAATTTCCAGAATCACAGCCTCAGGTACTAAGTGTACTTTACTGGTATAATACTTGTATACATAAGGCCAGGTAAGGCAAGCAGTAAATTGTTTGCAGAGTGCACACCACGTCTTCATATTTATAAATGTGTTTCTGGATAGTATTTAAATACTGAAAAAAGCACATTCAGTTGTGTTGCAAAATGTTGTAAATATTTTTGTAGCTTTGATAATATTTATTATGTTGATTAAGCAGTATTTTTATTTTAAATAGATCGTAAACAATTCTCAATTTATTGGAAAAATATTTGCTAAAATTTGCCATAAAATAAACATATTTCTATCATAATGCTTCCCAATCACAAAATATTTTTTCTGAAAAAATCTTGCAAAAAATGACCGTAAAAATAAATGTTGGGGATAGAACTAATTCTTGCCTTGTTTTCATCTGAATTGTGAAAACTGTGGGCCAAAAGGACCAGTAATTATCAAAGTAAGATTTTTAAAATGCACTTTGATAGTAATAGTCAGGTGCCTAGGAGGACCAGAGAATTGCATGTTAAACTCACCCAAATGTTGCATGCGGAAGCCTGCTGACGAAGTACACTGCATATAACCACATAGACCTGAGCTTAGCTACTAATACGTTTAATGTGAATAAGTCCTAACAAATTCTATTTTTCCAAATCAGTAAATACCAGCTGGAACATGAAGTATTTAGTGTTTTGGAGAACACATACTTCAAGCTATTATTGTCATCTTTACCTTGGTAATGCTATATGTTTTCAAGCTTTTCTTTCTTCCTTTGTTATATTTACTGTAGAGATTGGTAGACTGGGTACTAAAGTCAAGCTACATTAGCTGCTTATATTATGATGCTTAACTGCTTAACAAATGTTGGGATAAATAATTTTCTACATAGGAAGTATATTGTTTTCGAGAAGGTTAGACAGCACATTGACTTACTGAACTTTAAATGACATATTTTTGACTCTATTAAAAGGTCTATTGATTTGTGAAAAGGAATAATAAAACAAAACTATGGAATGGTGATGCAGGAAGCAAAGCTTAAATATGTGTTAATTGTGCTGTCACTATCTACATATTGTATGTGATTATACACTATACATGTAAACATATTCTTCTAAATTCACTTCTCCTTGCTCCATTTCCAGCCTAGTAAACCTTACCTTAATTTTTAGGATCAGATCTTCAGCCAAAGGCCAGAACCACGTAACACCTGGACATACGCAGGTCATTGCACATTCAGCAAAAGATTGCGATTGAGCAGGTAGGTTTGTCTTAATGTAGAAGGCACATGCCTCTTCTGCAATAAAAAGCTGGCTGCTCACAACTGTTCCTAAAGGTTATTTCTACCGTAAAGAGTAACATTGATACAATTAGAGTGATGCTAAATCGCTCAGCAGGATAGATTAGAACAGGGGTGTCAAACTCAAATACACAGAGGTCCGAAATTAAAAACGTAGACCAAGTTGCGGGCCAAACTTGAAATTTATTGAAAAAACAATTAATCTCAATAAGAAGAAAAAAGAACACATGGGAAGAGCATGCAGTAATATGCAGTGGATTGATCTAAGTATTTAGAGCAATCCACTCCATATTACTGCATGCTCTTTACATGTGTTCTTTTTTCTTCTTATCAAGGTTAATTATTTTACTTTGCCAGAGAATGTAATGTGAAACCAATTGCTGCATTCATTTGGTTTCACATTGCATTCTTTGGCACAGTAAAACAAATAATATAGCAATAGCTCTATGATAATTCCTGATAATAATAATCCTGATAATTCCTGATTATTAGGCTTACCTTTCAGTGTAAACTCCGCAGGGGCCACGCATGGGCTGCTGTTCAATAGACATGAGTAATACCCCTACTACAATTCCCTTTATCACTGGCATCTATAAAATGCGGGGCCACGCATAGGCAGAGAGGCCGCTGGTCTAGAGACACGAGTGATCTTGAGAATTGTAGTAGCGGTATTGTACTTGCGTCTATAGAACAGTAGCTTAATATGAATTGAAACTGGCCCGCCGTTACTACCGATTGGAGTAGCAATGAGCCAGCTGCAATTCATATTAAGAATTCTTTTGTGGGCCAAAAAAAGGACGTGCCGTGCCAGATTTTGCCCGTGGGCCAGAATTTGACACCCCTGGATTAGAACTTAGAATTTAGGGTTACATATTGAAAAATTAAGTATGCAGTATATCAATGCTCTAAGACAACAATATATTCATAAATATTTTATAGAAATCATTGATTTGAAATAGGTAATATTAGGATAATTCACACCTAAATAAATGAATCATCCAAACTGATTTGGTGATCAATGAAATGTGGATAGATAGGTGTTTTGGGTATCTAAAGTATGTTTATATATGAAGTCTGTTGTATTTATGTTTGTCTTTGGCATAAAGCCTATTAATATTTTCCCTTTAGGTATATATAGTAAATATTGTATATGTTATTTTTTTATGTGTTGGCAAAGTCTTTAAAAAAACAACATTTATGGTGGTCTATTCAATTAGTTAGTTACTTTTATCCGAAAAAGAAAAGTGGACCTGAACTAAACTTTCCTTCACTTATTGCACCACTGCCAACTTTAACACCTAAATAACATTATTTTACAAGCGTCCATAAGTTTCTACAATATACATATTCCCACTTCAGGCAAAGCCAGATCTACTTCTACCTCTACAAGCATGTGGAAAAGCACCTACAAAATCAGTTCTCACAGATAAATCAATTATAAAAATGATTAATAAATGTATTGGTGCACTGTGGAAAAGGTGAGTATATGCTTAACCTATGATGCCAGTACTGAACCCTCTTAGCAGAAATTACTCTCTAACATTCAATTTTTGATCACTCCACCATGCAGTTGAAAAATATTTAATCAACTCTGATTTTGCCCATCCATAACCCTCTATTTCTTCATTTTGAGCTATACCTGCTGGATTTGCTGGTGCGCTTTGCTCCAATACTGTATTAAAAACATAAATTGTATTTTATTTGATATCTGCCCAGGGTCCAAAGTAGCAAAGCTTGCCTACATGTTGAATAAAAACTGTAGTCTTGCTCTTTCTCTTGCATACCTTTATTACATGAGATGTTAGTACATTTCCTTTGTGATGGAGATGCATGCATTTTTTGTGAATTTAGTGTGTTAGGAAGGAAGCAAAGGAAACCACTTGAAAGAGCCATGTCTGCTGCCAAAATATACAGTCAATATGGACTGTATGTGTGTGTGTATATATATATATATATATATATATATATATATATATTTATATATATTTATACACACACACACAGGACAAAGACTGTGATAAGATTTAGGTTGTTAACAAAAACTGACACAACACAATAACATATAATAATATTCTTAATGATAATATTTTATTGCACCTGTCAGCCTTTGTGGAACATTAAATGTGTGATTGACAGAGCCACTATTTATATGCTTAACTCATGACTAAAAACTGTCAGAAATATAGTCTGTTTTCACTTATAAAAGCGTGTAACAAAAATTATGTCTGTGTAAAAAAAAAACTGAACATGTGCTCTATTAATCACCTAACAGTATTTTTAGGCAGTATTATATTTTTTTAATCTGAAAACATATCTTTAAATAACTAAGGATAGTAGTTTTATGATAGACACAATAACTTTAATAAAGTTATTGTAAAAATAGTTTCATTTAGTATTTCAAGGGGGGTACATTTTTATTAAAAAAAGTAAAGCATTTTTACTTTCAAAGTGAATCTTCTTTTTACTTCTTTCAAACAGTGCAACAAATTAAAAATCAATTTGTAAAGTATACTCAAACATACACAAGAAAAAATGTTTGCACTTGAATAGAACACAGCAATCCACTAACTAATTTTTTTTCTTTGTGAAATGCAAATTTATTTTTGTACCTATTTTTTTAATCTCAGGAAGTTTTTATAGGTGTTTTCACTTATACAATATGGTATTATACATAATATCATAATAGTTGGTAGATCAGTAATGTATGTCTAATACAATCCCTGTTCAGTAATCCTCAAACAGTGTGGAAGTATTACAGCTCCTTCTGAAAGCAGAGGGTGATATAGCTTCCTGACCAAAACCAGTGTATTTCCTTTTTTATATGCAGCTGCACCAATGCAGGGTCTGAGGTTTAAACAATTACCATAATATGCATTTTTTCACTGAACCCCAATAGGTTTTTTCTATGTACACACATTCTACCCCCAGCCACAGATTTGATATGACTGCAATGAACACCCACCACAAATCCACTGATGCAAAGTTATGGCTATGTCACTTTGGTAACTAAACAAACTTGCCTTCCTATGCACAGTTTTATTTTTAATGTACACTGAGCTGCTCATTCTCAGCTCAATGTACCATCCCGGGATACCTGTCTGCTGGGAATGAATGAATGAGGGGTTATGTCAATGTGGCCTGGCCAATCTAGTTAAACATCCCAAACCTGGAACTGGTTTGGGTAAAGAGTTTGGCACTGGCAAAGGATCAAGCAAATCTATTTAGGCTATATACACACGTCAGATAATTCTGCCCGATACAAATGGTTGGGGCCATTTAGGGCTCGTCACTTAGCAAAAAAAAAGGAAGTCAGCAGAACTTAATTAAACTAAGTGAAATATCGCTTGCAAGAGGCTAATTCACTTTGATATACAAACAGCCTTTAGTCCTATGTGTTAGGATTTACATCAGGCACAAATTATATATTGATTGTGTTTTGATGTTATACACATATTCAACTATTCAACTATTCATACATACTTCATCAAGTATTCAAAATACTTTTCTTATCTATCTATCTATCTATCTATCTATCTATCTATCTATCTATCATATTTATATTAACAGATGACTGACTAATGTATGTCAAGTTCATATTTGCCAAATCAGCATCTTAATAAATTAATGTAAATTAAATGACCATGATAATTTTTTTAAATAACTAAAATCAAATTATTGATTAACTAAGATATACAACTTGACCCTTGTTATGCATTTATGCTTGCTTCTAAACAATTGATACTTTGAAAAAAGGAGTTTTTATTTTATTATACAGTATTTATATACTGCAGATATATTATGCAGCACTAGCACTGTATTGGTTATGTTACTATCAGTGCCTCAAAGGAGCTCACAATCTAATGTCCCTACCATAGTCATATGTCTTTAATGCAGTCTAAAGGCAATTTTGAGGGTAAGCCAAATAACCTAACTGCATGTTTTTGAAATTTGGGTGGAAACCCAGACAAACACAAGGAGAATATACAAACTTCACACACTTCAGTGTCCCAAAGGAGATTCAAACCAGGGACCTAGCACTGCAACGGCCAGAGTCCTAACCCATAAGCCACCATGCTGCCCTTACCAGTATTATTCTTTTTTAACAACTGTATTTATAAAGTACAACACTGAATTAAATGACAAGACAGAAACAAGCAATGACTTAGGAGAAAAGGAGCCTGCCTTTTTTTCTATTTGAGCTTACTACAACCTCATTTTTATACTTACGTCTCTTAGTATCAAGGGACCAAAATGCTAAATCTATATTATATGTATAAATGTTCTGCATCCTCCCCTTCATCAGTTATAGGACCTGCCTGCCTCTATTAAAACTTCAACTGTTGTGTACAGGATAATGATAAACTAATTCCAAGTTTTACAGGTAACAGAACATAATAATGATTTTAGTGTTTTTTTTATTAAAAATATGCGAATGAAGAAGAGTTTTTTACATTTGCCTGAAAGTTCTTTATAAGGAATGAGGAAAAATATAGCCGAATGTATGAACTGCTTTAAATGTTTCATAACTCTGGCTTTGAGCATGTTGGAGAAAAGTGAGTTGACACCATGGGGCTTTTTTAGTAACTTTTGTTTCCATCACAATGATATGTTGTGTTTTTTTATAGTAAATGAAGTCTCTTTACAAACTTGAACAAAGAAATTTCAGAGACAATTGAAAAATGCATAATGGATCTTCAACTATTTTGAAAGGCTAGTGACTTAATTATGGATTCACTGTTTCTTTTGTACTACAGAGATAAAGATTGTGAAACATCTCATTGCAAATGATAAATAATACATAACTTAGATTCAACAATATTTTTGATAATGTACATTCATTTTTCTTACATTTTTAACTAGAAATACTTATAGCAGGATGTCAAGTACTGAGGAAGGAGGGAAATGTTACCAAGATTTTTAATATGCTCAGATAACCCCCAACATTTGTTTTTCTTTAGTTATTCTTGTTTAGTTCATGGAGTGCAATACATGGTATACATGGAGAGTGCAAACCAAAGCCCCAAACTGGGTGGGCTCTGTGCTCTCAGATATAGAAATTACTGTACAGATGTTTTTTTTAAAAAAACATAATATTTTTAAGAATTTATATCTTAAATTCTTTTATTATTACATATACTTTAACAAAAAATAAAATGACTACAAAAGTAAATGTTTGTTTTCTACATATCGTCTGTTTCTCTAGGGAACCTGAACTCCTGCATCCTTTTTTTAAATGTAGTTTTACTTACAATGAGTAAGACATGGGTATAATTTATTGTAGCACTTACCGTATTTTTCGCCGTATAAGACGCTCCGGAATATAAGACGCACCCAATTTTAAAGGAGGAAAATCTAGAAAAAAAGATTCTGAAAGATTATTCCCCTTCTGATCACTCGAGTGCCATTCATACCGGTATTCCCCTTCTGATCACTCATGTGCCATTCAAGTTCCCTTTCTGATCACTCTGTACCTTTCAAATTCCCTTTCTGATCACTCTGTCATTCAAACTCCCCTTCTGATCACTCTGTCATTCAAATTCCCCTTCTGATCACTCTGTGCTTTTTTTCTATTGTACGGCAGTTAGGACAGGGAACAGCAGGTGGCGCTGTGCCGGCTTCTTTCGCTTTGCTTTACAGACAGGAGAAAACACGATGCTGGCAGAGGAGAGAAGAGAGACACGCTGCAGCCAGAGACACACGCAGGATCCGGGTATCGGGTGAGTATAATATTTTAATTATTTTTTTTTAACACATTTGTCGTATAGGACGCACTAACTTTTCCCCCCCAGTTTTGGGGAAGAAAAAGTGCATCTTATATGGCAAAAAATACGGTACATGTAAAAAAAAAAAAAAACAAC
This sequence comes from Pyxicephalus adspersus, assembly GCF_032062135.1. Lineage (NCBI taxonomy): Eukaryota > Metazoa > Chordata > Amphibia > Anura > Pyxicephalidae > Pyxicephalus > Pyxicephalus adspersus. Next base: position 31,934,076 of record NC_092860.1, read on the forward strand.
AAAAACTTTACCCATATAATGATTATTTCATACAATAAAAAGGGCATCTAGCTCCTAATTTGATCTTATTAAAAAATGAAAATACAATTGTTGCTTTCTTGTGACTATAGTAGAAATGTAACAAATATGTCACTGAATTCATGTGTTTAGTTTTGTAAAGTGTAAAAGGTGAAAAAAATTCCAATTACTTATATTCTTTTATAAGTTTACACCAAGAAGATTAAAATGAATTTGTTCATTTTTAGAATCTGCAACAGATAACATAAACCCATCTTGTTTCCTGTCTGATGGATGGCAAGAATCATCCAGGCCACTCCTCTTCATCTGTGGTATTCTGCCACTCTAGCCATTTGCTTTATGTTCTGTCAGTGATTTAGACTCAGCTTAGTGTGAAGATGGTCTATTTTTAAATGCACCCAGACCAGGGATGATTATGTGCTGATACAGTGTGTGAGAGGCATTCTCATTCCTGATAGAGGAATCTCATACATTAGCTGAAGCTTACTGTTCAGTTGTGATGGTGTTTATTTTTGCTAAACTTAAACTCAACCACAAAACAGTGACTGCAGCAACACAGAAAGAATACAAAAGAACAAAAGTTTGTAATTTATTGTGTTGTCAGCAGTGGCAGAGGATAGGATGTCTGATAAAAAAGGTTAGAAAAAAACACTTTGTAGAGTTCATTGTTGACACAAGAGAGATAGTTGTTCTGGTTTTCAGTAAATTAGTTGCTGTAAGTTGGCACACTATAATGTACATCATACCTGCAGAGTATGAGATACATGTTTGGCACTGGAGATAAGCAGGGAGAGCAGTACAGAGATTGGTCATTGTCATTGTTGCACTGATACACCCTCTGCCTCTGATTGGTCACTGATCTGGCAGTGACTGTGGACTCTTCCTCCTGGCTCCTGAGGATAGACCTTTTGCAGCTCCCGTAATTACAAAAAGCTATAAGGGGGATTATTCGGAAAAGATTAACAGGAATTACAAAAGTTTAGAGGGGTATTCCACAGGGGAGGGAAAGGAAAGATTGAAGGTACTTTTAGGGTATTGTCTACAATTCAGCTTTACTAAACATTTAAATTAATTTCTAAAATCACTTATCAAATTCAACATGTTAATGTGATCACATCATTTTAGCACCCCATGTCTTGTATATTTGGATTTGAAATGAGACACCTCCCTATTTCTTTTCTATGAAACAAGTCATTGACCAGATGTAAGTCTGTACCCTCCCCCCTAGTTGTGTCTGTCAGTCTCCTATTGGCACTGAGAATTGATGTTCTAGTCTACTTCACAAGATTGGATAATTCACTTACTAACTAACTTAAGCTAAGCAGTCCATGTGCAAGCAAATGTCAGATCTGTTTGTGTTGTTGTAAAGTACATTTTCACCATATTTACTAAGTGAAGTTTTCGTAGAGTAGAAATTGACCAAAAAGTTGTAGGGATGTGTGAGTTCGGGATATTGCAAGTGTACATGCAGTCCCCTAGTTTAGGACATCCGACATAAGGACAACTCCTAGATATGAATAGGGCTTCCCTGCTCAGTCATGTGCAGGACAGAGGCTTGATGGGGGGGGTTTGCATGACTTACAGAAGAAATTTTTTGCTAAACACAGCTGAGGACGTGGGTGATCTTAGGAGCTGGTCTATAATATCTTGTAACTCTTTAATGACCAAGACAAACTCTACAGCTGCTTCTTTTTGCCAAAGCACATCTTGCTCCAGAAAATAATGAATGTCTAGACCTGTTACCGACTTACATACAAAATCAACTTAAGAACATACTAAGTGAAAATTTCCCACAGCAGAGTAGGAACTGACCAGTAGAGATCTGTGAGTTAGGGAATCTTTTGATGCAATTGACCTGCCTGAACACATATTGCAAGTGTATATACATGTGAACCTTGAATCCCCATCTTTACACAAAAGTGTGATAGAAGTATGTAAGGGAGTAAAGCAGTATATAGGGGATTCATTCAAAACACTTCAATGAATATTACTGGATGGATATACTTATATTACTTTGGATATACTTAAACTTAACACAGATATAAAACAAAAAATAATTGCAGTGCTGCATTGATTTCTAAAATAATAAATCAATTTTGCTTAAAATAAAAGCAGTGCAAGTATCAGTACTTGACTTGGTAATCAGCCTGTTGCAGTCTTTTTACAGCAGTTATCAGCCTGGGAAAAAACTGCAAAAACAGCTAATATGTTGTGCAGCACACATAATTGGATATATGTGCTTCCTCTAGTCTGCAACAGTGCAAGTAGCATGTTAATAGGAGGAGAGAATGACAGTGCTAGAGTGGTGATCTGCTGCTTTTCTTTTCACTGTCCATTCACAGGCTTGGGGAGTGCCAATCCTGTTTTTTTTCCCTGCCAGACAGAGCTGTGCTGTATCGATCTAAGAACTGGATGTACAGAAATACAATTTATTTGTCAGGTTAAACAGTTCCTACATATGTACTTTAACTAGCATTTTAGCTTTGAAAGCAATTTTGCGTATCTAAATTTCTATATGTGACTTAATCCTTTCATTTTCAGTTGGAAAAGGAAGTAATAAAGTTGCTTCTGTGTAATGCATTTAAAAAGAACATACACCAGGAATAGAGACAATGGGCCTGATTTATTAAAGCTCTCCAAGACTGGTGAGGATACACTTTCCACAGTAAAGCTGTGATCCAGTAAACCTATAATGGTTTCAAAAAAGTAATTTCCTATTTGTTAGCAAAGTTTTCAATCCTGGACCAGATCCATTCTAGGTTTTCTGGATCACCCAGCTTCACTGATGAAAGTGTATCCTCTCCAGCCTTGGAGAGCGTCAATAAATCAGGCCCAATGTGCCTGATTTATTAAAGCTCTCCAAGACTGGAGAAGATAGATTATCATGGGAGAACCTGGGTGACCCAGCAACCCTGGAATGGATCTGGGCCAGGATTGAAAACATGAAATCCATTCCAAGTTTGCTAAATCACACAGGTTTACTCCTTTCCAATCTTGGAAGCTTAATAAATCAGGCCCGGCTCTAATGTACCTGACTGTAATGATGATTTTCCTGATTAACTATTTATTTCAGCTTTTCTCAACCTTTTCACCCCTGAGGAACCCTTAAAAGGTCTCTGAGAACTCCTGCTATGGAAAAAATACTATTCATATTAATTGCCAGTGGGAAAATGCCCCCATACATTAGTGGTCGGAATGCCACCTTTACAGACAGACATAAATGTCCTTGCAGCTGGCTCGGGGTGGTGCTGGCCCTGGTACTATGTAGGCACCATCATATGGAAGGTCAGCCAGTTAGAGGAATCCCAGGTAATGTATAATGGGAATGGCTTACATAACTAATTGCTTAGAATTAAGAACTTCCATCCCATATGTACCTTCTAGGTCAGCATATCACTAAGCAGAGAAATCAGAGGATTTGACTGCTCTTCAACTAATGCTTTTGTCGAAGAGAAGCAGAAATCTTCTCATGACAGGCTAGCTTCAAATAAAAGTGTTTTTTTTAAACAGGCAAGTCACATCATTGTTAGTAGATGGCTCACTAATTGTTCCAATTAAGTTCACTATTGTAGAAATAATGTGTCAGTTGCAGCTGAAAACCCCATTGAATTTCAGGTCCCAGCTAGGTTACAAGGTACTCCTGTAACCTGGCTTTTACCTGACAAAAGATTACAAGCCATGCAATGCTTTTAAATTAACAACCGACTACCGAAGTGAACATTTTAAAATTAAAATGAAACAAAATATATGTTCAGAATAAGTTATTTTCTTGCCATGGAAAAATTCAAAGCAGAAATACATTAAAATGTATTCTTTGAAAATGCCATCAAGGGTATTTTGAGGCTTACAATATTTCAGTAAAAACTGCTTCCTTAGAAGATATGTTCGGTAATGAACTGTGAGGCAGTACTAATGTTGAATGAAATGAAAGGTAGAGACGATCAGTGCTGAAGAGTATTTTCCACTGGGGAGTCTATTGGCATTCAGTTGTCTTATTTAATTATCACTTCCCTGATTCAACCATTATTCATGAGCCTCCTCTCATTCTTAAAGAGCTCTGAGCTGTGCTTGCCAATGTTGTGGCATATTATGAGACACAGCTTTGCAGTGGGGATCTGTGTGATAATGCATTGGACTATAGTACTGGCATGTTTTCCTATCTGGAATCCTTGAGCTGCCAGAACTCCGTAAAATGCTCATTTAAAGCAAGAAATCAATTGGCCCATTCAATTTTCTAAATATGCCGGTTTTAACCTTATTACCCCATGGAAAAAAATGTTAAATTTATTGAAGGGTTTATTAAAGGATATATTAGTTGTAGGTGCGATCTGCTAGGCTGGGTTACTTGTTGCTTTTTAAAACACCCAAACTTGACCATACAATCTTTACAGTAGGATTGTAAAAGCTATGTATATTCCTTTTTTAGATCTAACAATTAATTTAATTTACATCCAGTCAAACGGAACTATTTAGAATTAACATATTTGTTTGGGTAGCATTTGAAAGACTAACTTTCAGGTACACCAGAGAGAGACATGTTTGAATATAAGTAAAGGCTGACTTGCCAAAAAAAAAAAGCATTAAAAAAATCCCGACTGTTCCACTATAAATATGCATCCTTAGGTGACTTACTTCTTGGTACTGACACTTCCTATGCCTGGTAAAGGCATCATGTAGTGTGCACATAAATAAAATTAGGTTTTATCAGGATGTGCTGATCAGCATTGCAGAAACTAAAACCACTTGTGTAGCACAATACACTCCATATCACTGATAAATCAGATACTGCACTAATAAATTCTTTCTGCTCTGTACTAAAAAATGACACAGGAGTATGGGTGGGTGTTCTTTGTTTGTGTATGTATCAAAAAGTCTCATTTATCTCTGATTTAAAGTAAATGGTCGTATCTGTTAAAACTACATTTATTTCCATACTTAATGCTCACTAAAAACAGATCACACAATTCAAAATGTTGCGGATTACATTCTGGGTTTATAATTATAATTTACCCCCACTAGCTGACATAGTGACAAGAATCCCCATGACAAATAAATTGGGTAAACCTCCCCAAATCAAAAACAGAGAGCAGTATGGAATAGACAGGGTTTAACATTTACCTCTTTTTTTTCAAAATAAAAAAAAGGAATTACCATACACTTTAAAACGGATGTTTCACTGGGAGATAATGTAAGCTGCTATTGATAACCTGGTTTTAAAATATACAACTGGCCTTGTTCATATTCTGCTTTACTGCCTTCAGTGATCCCATACAAATCATTGATGCAGAATAGGTAAATATCTCAGGTGTTCAGATAATTGGAACACAAATTTTTACACAGTTATCTGCATGCTGGTTTTAGGTGTATGAGGGACACTAGTGACACCAAAACATCCAATTTTTTATCCAGGCAATTAGTATTCCTCACAATGGCCTTGATTTATTAAAGCTCTCCAAGGCTGGAGAGGATACAATTTTATCAGTGACGCTGGGTGATCCAGCAAACCTGGAATTGATTTCCTAAAAGTCATTTGCTATTTGTTAGCAAATGTTTTTAATCTTGGACCAGATCCATTCCAGGTTTGCTGGATCACCCAGCTCCACTGATGAAAGTGTATCCTCTCTAGCCTTAGAGAGCTTTATTAAATCAGGCCCAATGAGTTCAGCAATGGCTGCTTACATGGTCTCTTAACCTCCTGGGCGGTAACCCTAAGTGTGGCTCGGGGTAGAAAAAGGATGCTGGAAGTGGTAACCCTGAGTCACACTCAGGGTAGCTAAACCTATAGGAAATATTAGTAAATCAAGACTTACCTGATCCGCAGGCATCCTCCGTCATCCTTTGCGCCTTGTTTCCTCCTCTGGCTGGCGTTCTGTGCACTCGATGAGTCACAGGGGAGTTCCTGGTGATGTCGGTGCGTATAGATGTTCCATTCGGGGCGGAAAATTCAAATCCATTTGTATTGCATTCAATACAAAATAACTGTATTGAATGCAATACAGTGGATTTATATGTCTAAAAACTGTACAGTGTCTTTCATGAACATTTGTTTTACAGCTGTGCAATTTTTTTAATTTATTTAATTTATTATTTTGACATAATTTTGTGTTTCAAACCTATACTCTATATCCTCTAATACTATTATAATATACTGTAAAAAGAACTTTCATAAAAAACAATGTACTGCTTTTAGACATAAAAAAACGGACAGAAATTAACCACCCAGGAGGTTAAAGCATACCTACACTCCGAATTTTTACTTTACATAAAAGGTTAGACAACCCTTTTATTTAAAGCAGGGGTTGGCAAACTTTTATGACCACTAGGCCATTTCAGGGGTGGGCGGGACCACAGTAGGCCGGACTCTGAGTCTCGCCCTAATAGCTCTGCCCCCACCAGGGAACGGCCCCTGAAGCGAAATCCCCCTCCTCTGTATAAATTGCGGAGGAGAGAGATTTCCCTTCAGGGAGCTTTTGCCTATTTACCGCGCTGGCGGATGTATCAATGCTGGCTTCGATAAATAGGGGAGCAAAAGCAAGGAGGCGGCACCGGAGCTCCGGCGGCTCTGGCTTCAGTAGTTCCCAACGCCCCCTGGCCTATCCGGCTGGCAACCCGTGGCTCCGGAGCCGCGGGTTGCCGAACGGCATTAGGCTGGATCAGCCAGGGGGCGTTAGGCTGTAACAAACTACTGGCTAGGTCAAATCTGGCCTAAAGGCCAGAGTTTGCTGGCTCCTGATATAAAGTAACAAATGTTGTTTGTTTGTGTTTTTTTAAGTGCAACACCCTTTTTATTTCAAACACAGCCACCTTCAATCGGAGTGCAGAGCCTCTCAGGATAACAAAGTCACACATCCCAAGGCTCTTAGCTGCTTGTTCTGTGCATGGCTGATCATCTCAGGCATGCACAGAAGGAGCCCTTTTATCAATAGGGAAACAGATTGTCTATCTCGCACATGCGCAGTGAGATCGGCAAGTTTTTCCCAATCTACAACACCCCATCTTCGGAGATCGGGTGATGTAGGAAGAAGAACGTGAAAAAAGATGGGAGAAGATGTCGGCGCCTCTACGCCAGGCCGAAGACGGGACCACCAGGACCACGCAGGACCCGATGGAAGAAACCTCCCGACGGATAGACTGATCTGCAGGATTGAAAGAAAGTGTGATTTATTGACGATCTGTTTTAGGGTGACAGGAAGGGCTGGCTTAGGGGTTGTTGTTTGGTATTACAGGGAGGTTAGTGTTAAGATTTTAGTAAGGGTATATATGAAGGGAAGTTTATTGCTTACTGAGATAGTTAATATAAAGTTTTATGTTAGGGTTACAGATTGTTTTAGTGTGAAGGGGCCTTAAAGTATTACATTGTTCTCTGTCTAGAAGCTTAGTTCTGAAAAACACCAATTTCTGTCTTATGGTCTGGAAAACCAATATACCCCACTTATAATACAAATATTTCTCTTGTGTGGTGTGTGTAAAACAATAGCTATTACAGAACATTATCATTCAAGAGTAGACACACTTCATAACTATCAGTGGGGGGTTCTAAGAACTGATATTCAGTGTTAAGAATAATTTGTTTAAAATGTTCCAATTTTCTCACTAGTGCTGCCCCAATCGGAGTTCCAAGCTTTCATAATGAGTAGTTTTCTACCTCCTTTTTAGCACAACAGTTACATTTTATTTATTTTTGCTATTTAATTTTGGTTGCTTCTTTACATGTATATGTATACTGCAACCTATCAATCTGTGATTAAGCCCCAGGTATGTGATAAAATATGTTTAGTTAAGTGAGTTGAATATGCATACATAAAGAGGTAGGTTGTCTCATTTACATAGTGTGTTTGCTTACCACTCAAAAGTTGCAAACACAAAACAACATTACAAGCCGTTAGTGCTGAAATACAAGGATGTGTTGAATAAACACAGTATAACACCATCAGCACTTCTGCTACATTTTATTTACTTCTTTTTATTGGAGGGGGTAATACTGAATTAAAAATGGTCTAATATATCCTATATGAATTTGCTATCATAGGAAAATTCTGGTTACAACTTGAACTTGCTTATTGGCCCTAATCTTAATCTTGGCATGCTTGTTTTGACCTAATTTGCCTGAAAGCTAAATGTCTAATGCTGGATTCTTATCTTCTGAACTTGAGAAGATAAAGAATGATGTGTTTCCTGGTTGCGCAATAAACTCTATTTTATCAAGAGAGGTAGGATTTACAGGAAAGAATCATGTAACAAGAAGCTGAAGTAAACAGAAGCAACATTCTACTGAATCTACTTTCTAAATCTTAAAAGTAGGATTAAGAGTAAAATTAACATTTTTATGACACTGGCAGATCTGGGCAGCTAAATTAATTAATTGATTCACTTTTCTCACTGCCTAAGGTTGTTTTTTATTATAATTCATATACTAACAACCTGCACACAGCCAGTAGCAGAGCCAGCCACCAGAGACATTGGGCCTGATTTAATAAAGTTCCCCAAGGCTGGAGAGGATACACTTTCATCAGTGAAGCTGGGTGGTCCAGCAAACCTGGAATGGATTTCCTAAAAGTCATTTGCTATTTGTTAACAAATGTTTTCAATCCTGGACAGGATCCTTTCCAGGTTTGCTGGATCACCCAGCTTCACTGATGAAGGTGTTTTCTCTCCAGTCTTGGAGCTTTAAAAAATCAGGCCCATTGAACCTTTTGCACATGTGCAGGAATTCCGTTATCAGTGGCCATCCAATGGATAAAAAGAGTTTCCATTTTCTTTTAAGTCTGCTGTGGAGCCTGCAGCAAGGGTGGGCCATTCATCTGATGTGGCAATGACAGGACCCTGTCCTGCAGGGCAGCTGCACACGAGTAAGTATGTGCCATTACCAGCAACTATGCTCTGCATAAACTAAGGTATAACAAGGGGTTAATTGAAACATTTTTTTACTTGTCAATTTGCTTTAACTGACAGAATTACTGTTTTATTTACCTACATATATATAAGGTAGCTGAATGAAACAAACTGGATGCAAAAGTAACAGTTTATGCTCTCAATGTATGTACGCTTTAAAAGCTGCTGTGTTTTGCTCCCAGTGTCAGTTTTGCTCACAAGTGCAGGTGTAAACTACTGTCTCATATTCACTTCAAGTGAAATGAATGTTAATATACGGTAGAGAAAACACCAAGTGTAACATTTACCTAACTATATTATATTTACCTAAATTAGCAAGAAAAAAATTCTGTATTTCTAAAAATGTTGCTTTTAGCCCTATGGTATAATAATAATCATAGTAAAAAAAATAATATTAAAACAGCAAACAAAACTACACATTCCATTTAAGATAGGATTGCTAATGCAGAGGGACCCAGTTTGTCATAGATCTTATAAGAGGTAAAAGTAAGATATTAATGTAAGGTTTGGATCTCTTTCTACAAACACAAACATAGCTATCGATGATGGAACTTTATAAAGCACTGAACACTTGATGCTTAACAATAAAAGCTTCTTGTAAAATATAGCAAGTAGATCTTTTATATAGATATTTTATCCACTATTATATAAAACGACAATAGAATTACAGAAAAGTAGTAATATGTGTAAATAAACAGGAATATTGAATAACCCTACTGTACAACATACATTTCAATGGCTATAAGCGGTCAGGGTGTGTAATGCACTCAACCCATGTTATGTCTAACGATTATTTTACTGGAGAAAATGAACATCTCTGTGATTGCCTGAAGAAAGGTTCTCATAACTATCGCTATTCTATTCTGCATAAAGATGTCCAAAAGAAATGGATATCTTGAAACAAATACAGTTTGTTGTGTGACAGGAAACACTAAAAGGTACACTGTTCAGCCTGCAAATAATCATAAAGGTATCTGTTTCCTAAAGAAAATGCCACCTTTTCCTTCGAGCAAATCAAGATGCACCTGACATACATGTAGCAGGGATCAGTTGCTGGTTTAATGTTTCCCCTGCCATTGTAAAAGGAGAAATTGTTTAGAAAATAAGAATATCATTATCCCTTTAAAACATGCACTTTACTTTAATCAAGTGCAAATTTTCTATTGTGCAGCAGTGGGATCTTTGCCAGCATTACTTGGAAAAGTGCATACAGTTAGAGATTTCAAACACAGGCAACAGTATTGATTTCAGACCCCTTCAACCTCACCTGTTGGAAGAAGGCAGAATTAGACATTTAGCAATTCTGTTTTATCCTCATACAGGTACATTATAGAAAACTGTGTGGGCGAAGGTAATATTAATACATACTGATATGGAAACCAAGCAGAACAGGGTAACCATTTGGCTAGAATCTATAAATGAAGGTTCACTAGAAATCAGTGCAAAAACACTTTTCTTACTAAAAAGCGATTACTCTTTATTTATTTTTTTCACTGATTTCAAAGTTTTTGGAAATTATCGTATTCTTATAATTATTAAAGCATTACCCAAGCTCTTTTCTGTTTATTACCTTTTTGGCCATGTTACCTTATTTTTTCTTCTTACCATTCATAGCTTCAGATTTAAGCCCTAAAAGAGATAGAAGAATAAATCTCCACCACTACCTGTGTCTGAGGCAGGTCTTAAACAAGCAGTGTGTACATTTCTTAATGTTTCTAGAAAGTCCTGGATTTAGTTTCAGCATCAAAATGCTGGCATTTTCTATTTGAAGAGTGACTAAAATGTTAGGGATATCTGGCTGTCCTTGATGATATGCCAAATTAGCGAAATCATATACAGATAGTCTCCAAGTTAAGGACATCCGACATACGGACAACTCCTAGATACCAACAAGGCCTCCCTGCTCCCTTGTGTGAAAGACTGAGGCATGGAGGGGGCAGTTTGCATGACTTGCAGAAGAAATCTTTTGCTAAACTCAGCTGAGGTTGTGGGTGATCTTAAGGGTTTGAGCTCTTTCTGCAACCTCTTGTAACTATTTAATGACCAAGAGAAACTCTGCAGTTGTTTCTTTTTGCATATTAACCACCCAACCGATAACCCCGACCTTGGTTCGGGCTAAAAAAAGTTACAACTATCGATAAGCCCGAACTTTTCTCCCTACCTAATTTCCCCTCACTTTCCTGGTCCCCGCTGCGATGATCCAGCGTCGATCAAAAAAAAAAATACTCACCTTCTCCCCGCAGCTCCTCCGGACACGTCTTCCGTCTTCTTGCTTCAGCCGGCGAGTGCAGTGACGATCACCGGGGTTTCCCGGTGACGTCGCTGCATGCGTCGGTGCGGGAGGGAGGCGGGCCGGGAAATTCAAAATTTTGTATTGAGTTCCTTTGCATTGAACTCAATACAAAAATGCTGTATTGAGTCCAATACAAAGAAATCCTTATATAATATATATATAATTGTATTATATATATATATATATTATATAAGCTACTGTACATTACATTATACACTATTTTTTTTTTAAAGATTTTTTTTTTTTAAAGATTTTTTTTAAGGTTTTTTTTATGTTTTATAAAAAAATTTTTATTATTAAACTTATAAAATTTTGGACATATTACGGTGTATTATGCGGTAATTCGGTGAATTATAAGTAATTATTGAGTAATTCGGTGAGTTATAGCCTACAATCTAAAATCAATTTCCATGCAAAAAATGTAACACTTTTTGCATGGAAGTACAGAAGTTTGGAAAGAATTAGAATACCCGGCGTTCGTGTACGCGTCCCTCGGCGATTCCTGATGATGTGCGTGCATGCGCCCGTCGATGGGGGTCATAGCGGGAAATTCAAATATTTTGTATTGGATTCAATACAAAGTTCTGTATCCAGTCCAATACAAAATAATACAAAATATATTTATGTGGTTTTGTCTATAGGTATGTGACGTTGGACTGTTGGACACTAGGGAGGTGTTTTAGAAAAATATAATACTATACAGTATACCGAATTATCGCATTTTCAGTATTTTTCATTTATTTATGTATTCTTGTTTAAGCTGGTTTTTGTGTATTTTAATTTTATTAAAAGTATTTTTTTTTTTACATGATTGTGTGTTTCAAACTTTTTTTATATTCATGATATCTACTAGAACCCTGTTCGGACATATTTCTGTAAGTTACAGGTCTACAATTTAAAAAAAAAAAATTCATGAAAAGCTGTAACGCTTTTGGTACAGAAATCTAGACCTCAGTGCAATGCCCAGAAGGTTAAAGCACTGCTTGCACCAGAAGTTAATAAATGTCTAGGCTCCATAAAGATTTTTTTTTTTGCTTTGTTTATGATTAATTTACAGTGAAGATTTTATACAGTAACTGACACCATGCTGCTTAATATTATCTTGAGACAAACATCTGTCCTAATTGCATTTATTAAAATAATGTACCTGTTCCGACTTACATACAAATTCAACTTAAGAACAAACCTACAGTCCCTATCTCGTATGTAACCCAGGGACTATCTGTATATAACTATTTACTCTCTATTTACCACTTACTCTAGACCAAGGGTGTCAAACTCAAACACACAAAAATCAAAAACTTAAACCAAGCTGAAGGGCCAAACCTGAATCCACTGAAAAAATTAAAGTTTCTTCTCACCAGATACAAAACCTTCCCACACGGAAACAAAGAGAGAGCTCAACACTCCATCCGGAACAAGTCCACAACAGAGAAAGAGGCCTAAGAATTTTTTTTTAAATTTTAAACTCAAAAAATTTTTTTTCAAATCAAAATGATCTACTAACAATAAAAATGCTAAACATATATTTATTTATATATATCCCGAGTATGACACAGAAGTGAATGGAGCTAATGAGAGATTGAATAGCAGAACATTGCACAGACATTGCACTACACGACTATAGTGACAGGAAAGCTACAGTTCACCTGTCATAGTAGAATGACGTGCTGCACAAGAAAAAGAACTGCTTACCAGCACTGTTCTCCTTCTGAACAACAGGAGCAACACAGTGATTAGTGCAATAGGTACTAGCAGGCGGGCCAGATGCAATTCACCTTCGGAATTCCCTGGGGGACTAAAAAAAGGACCTTGTGGGCCAGAGTTCAACACCCCTGCTCTAGACTCTACATTGTGGAAATCCAATGAAATTTTCTACTTTGTCTAATATATGTCAGAACTGTATCTTTCACTCTTTTGTCAAAAAGAAATTAACATTTTCTAGATATTTACAATTACAACATGGCCTTCCAGAACAAACCAAGCACTTTTTCCAACATGGATTCCCATTTGGTACAAACGGGATACATATGGTTTCATTAGGATTGAAACTTTCTATGGAAAACTCTCAAAAAGTATTAATCATTAAGTGGGTGAAAACTATCCATCCTAATAAAATTCTAGACCTCTTCTGTAAAGTTGTGGCTTTCCACCACAAATACAGTATCTTAAATAAAAAATAAGTCTAAGAACAACTTGGTTATAAACTGTATATTTTCTACAGCTGGAATGTCATACATGTATATAGGACATAGCGCAAGTTATATTGCAATTTTCTCCTTTTCTATTTATAATTTCTGCATGTCTGCACTATATTATATAGTATGATACAAAGGTCAATAAAATTTAAAAGGGTCTTATCCAAGGATGTGCTGGTGGAGTGTTTGGTAAATTTGCACCAAATGTTACAGTAAACCACCTGTAGGTATGAGCGCTAAGCTTTTAGTTTGAATCCACTAATGTTCAGTATTCATAGCAGGGACATTCTTTAGTAGATTAAATATATTTTTTCAGGTAATTGGTAATGACACAGTGATAGCAAAAACACAACTTGCTTGGCTTCATAGGGACACTAATCAGCATAATTAGCACATTTTTTCTATTCATTTTTAAAATGTATAAATAAAACTCTTTATTTTAGTATTTCTTTCCTTCAAGCAAAACTTTTTGCCAATAACAAGTAAGATGATCTATAAAAAGAATAGACAGAAGGGGTTTTATATATGGCCAAAACAGAACTTTTTTTATAGAGAGGATTAGTCACATAATTACATTGTGAATTAATAAAGCATAATAATAACGTGAAGTATACATATAAAAAAAAGAAATGGTAAAAATTACAACAAGCCAAGTTTAGGTTAAAATAATGTGAACACTATTAGCTAAAAAATTAAATGTGCACAGTAGAGAACAGCAGCTGCCATATCTAGGGTTCTTTGAAAAAAACTATTTAACTTATGCTATCATCCTTTTTCTCAATTCTAGCACTTTAACAATCAGGAAATGCCCCTTTTATGCACATAACTAATGGACATTGGCCAAAAAGAGTTAGGTACTTATATTACCATTCACTCTGCCACTGATGTACTGAAATCTCAAGCAGCACTGCCTGGTGAAAATGTTTTGTGCCCTAACAAAATAAAGTTTGTAATTTCTGTGTGACAGTGACAACTGTTAACTATTAAAAAGGGAAGTAAAGGACTTAGTGAATTTTCTGCAGATCAACACGTGGCAGAACCTGAAACACATGCACAGAAATAGGATTTATTAATTATGTTTTTTATTAACATTTTCCACAGGCATACACCTTGAAGAACTGTTTTGTTTTCATCTGTCATTCTTGCATGACTGTTTTATAGATTGACTAAGACAGATTTACAGTTAAAAAATATCAGAGAACTGGAAAGTTTAAAGCTTGAAACTGCATATTTGTTTAAGGTAAGTTACTCAGTAATGGAAAAAGTTAGGGTCAACAGCCCCATATTTTCCTGACAGTTTCCCCTTTAAGGTACATGCACCCTGGTTCATTCAAGTTTATGTGCTGAAAGTAAGATCATTTTTAAATATAAAACATTTTTCATTTGTGTGCATTCATGTGGATTGTTGCACTGTTGGTATTTTAATGCATTTGCAGATAAAAAAAATAAAAAAAACCCTATGCTAAAATGTTTGATGAAATGAATAACAATGCACAAAAAACACAATATCATAATTAAAAAAATACATGGTAATGCTTGGACATAGGCATTAAAAAGCCCTAAGGTCTCACAGCAAATAGTATTTACTGGTTAATTTATTAATTCATTTAATAATTGGGAGTTGGGCATAAAATGTTTGAATGTGGATTTGTTCCAACAGAAAGAAGTCTGATGGGGTAATTCAGAGTGTATCTAACCTAATGGCTCCATTGAAATGAACAGCAAATCCAGACAAGCAGCAAATGCAGTGCTTAGAAAGGAACTAAACCCTGTGATACGCACTCGCCTCTGATCCATCACAGGGATTCGCCATCTTTTTCCTTCTCTTCCTTCTTGTGATGTTCAGCCAGCTTCATTGACTGAGCCTGGATGACGAAATAGGGAAGCAGGGATTGCAAGGTGCGCTAAGCGATTTTGACAGCTCCACGGAGCAATCAGGCCGATAAGAATGCTTATTGCAATAGGGAAATTGCCCATACATTTTTTCCAATAAAGCCCTGCCTGATATCATTTTTTTTAAAGTGGAACTTTAATTCCACTTTAACTGCTGGGGAATCAGTCTGTGTAGATTTAGGCTAGTGTTTGTACTTTCTTGCCCTTTCCAGCACTGTATGCATTGAACTCAGAATAAGCAATTTAAGTAGAAAAGATGACTCTGTACAAGTGTGTAAGACTAAAGGGAATGCTTTTTTGTTTTAATAAAAATTGTTTGCATTGTACTGTATACAAAAAGCAAAATTTACCATTGTGCTACATTATATTGACATTCACATATGTGTCTAGTTCATTATAAGTCAGAGGCCCAATGCTGATACATACAGAGCTGTGTAAAAATTATTTGGGCACTCTTTTGCCAACTCTTGTTTTTTTTAATCTTCCCTCTATATAACTAGAGTCTTCCCTAAGCAGTACATAGCAGAAAATTGTGTTAAGATGATAAAACAATCATATTTTCTATGGGGTTGTTCACCTAATCAGTAGGTAGCACTTCTATTAGTCAATTATTGCTATATAATCCACAAAAGGAGCTGCAGACCTTTTTCCCAGTTGACTTGTTATAAGAGATCAACCAACCTGTATCATTTCTAGCTTGTCATCTAATTGCTGTCACTGGCCATAACAAGCTTTTCTATGCTTGACATGTGTTCTCTCTGGGTACCATTCACTTGAAAGCAGTACTATATATGAAGACATCTGAAATGATTTGCTTACATGGGCAATGGATACTAGCTGACTTTCTTTGCATTTGAGATGTTGTCCATAAGATGTAAATAAACTATGTATAGGATATATAAAAAAAGTACATAATAAATTTAGTTTTGCATACAAGATACAATTAATATAAATGGGACCCCCTGTTCTAGCCATTTT
The DNA here is from genome assembly GCF_032062135.1 of Pyxicephalus adspersus. Classification (NCBI taxonomy): domain Eukaryota; kingdom Metazoa; phylum Chordata; class Amphibia; order Anura; family Pyxicephalidae; genus Pyxicephalus; species Pyxicephalus adspersus. The sequence goes on from NC_092860.1 coordinate 31,950,348, forward strand.
GGTTCCCCCAGACAAGAAAATCCATTAAATATATATATATATATATATACTTTTATATATATATATATATATATATATATAATACTTATTAACACTGTCTTAAACACATACAAATGTATACATGAGTACATAGACATACATCTCTAATAATATAAAATCCAAATGAGAACAAGATAAAATAACATAATTAAAAAATAAAAAAAATGTCCAATTGATGCAATGAATCTCTAATAATCTTCACACCATTAGGAAGGATTTTTTCTTACACTGTGGATTATACTCATAAACCCCAATTTAGAAACACTAAACAAATCCAAACCGGTGGACCGGTCAATACACGCATGCTGTGATCAGGTGTGTCAATCAGGGTAGCCAGCATTCGGGTCAGCCTGGCAAAATCACAGATGTAAACCAGCTTTGATTTATATGTATTTTAATAAAATGACATTCAGTACTAATATTAGATTTATCATTTGTTTTGAGGAATTATCTGATCCTTTACAATGATGTGACCTTTGAACATGTTTTGCTGCATACTGGATTTGTACTTTTCTGAGTTTTCCTTGAATAACGCTCACTAAGCTGATTTACATCTGTAATTTTATTGGGCTGACCCGATTGCCTGCTTCCATGATCTGTTACAGCACAAGTTTGGTGACTGCTTTTTATTTTGAATGTTCCACAGTAATTGGTTAGTGATTTCAAGTTGTGGTATAAGTGGAATCCACAGTGTGAGAACAAATCTTTCCTAATGATGTGCACAAATTGGACATTTTATTTACTAAGGCTGCGTACACATGTGCAATAATTGTCATTGGAAACAAACGATCCACAAAAGATCGTTAGATAATTGTTAACAAAAAAAGTGCTCAACCACTGGTAAATAATGCCGATGAATGAGGAATCTCGCTGGAAACAAATGACCGTTCCAGCGGATCTAATTGGGCGGCGATCATTCGTAATCTATTGTGTGTACAGTCGTTCAGAGATCGTGGATTGTTCTGTGATACAATTTCTCCTGTACATGTCACTTCCTGCATCATTTGAATGATCGTTCAAATGAACACTCCTACTGTGTACATTGTTGGTGGATTATATTCATTACAGCATGTACAGAATTGTGGAGAATACGATCGTTCAAAATAATCGGGAATAATCGTGGATCGTTCGTTTTTAAATGATGATTATTGCACTTGTGTACCTAGCCTAATTTTATCTTGTTCTTATTTGAATCTTTTTTTGATGGAGATTTATTGTGTACATTGATGTTTATTACATTACTTTTTATTTATATTTATTTTTATTAATAATATTTATTTATATATATTTATAATTGGGGAAAAATATTACACCTCTAGGGTGCTTATTACGAGGGAACACTCACTTTTGTCATACATTAACATCTGTCTATTCATGTACACACATTGGCACATATGCATAAATATATACAAGCATTTACACACATACATTCACTGACACACTCATGCGTATGTCAACACACAAAACACCAGCACATACATGGGTACAAATTATATGTCTCTAACAGCAGCTGTCTCCATCAGCCAGAGGAGGAGAGAATCTTCATGACCTTCTCTAAGTTGCTTTTGTAGAATCTGGGCAGTGAGGGTGATGCTTGCTCATTGAACTTTGAGTTAAATATATGAGGGTGCTCGACTTAAATGTTGTGTGGGAAAAATTACAGAAAAATGTTTCCAATCTATTGCTATTTATTCTTAAAGCGGAACTAAACTAAAAAGAAATAAATGACACCTTTAAACCCGCAGGTCCCTCGATGACTGGTCTTTCCCGCGATCTGGTCCAGTGCTGCATCCCGGAGGCACCATCTTCTATCTACTCTTACATTTTCTTTGGTCTTCTTTCTTTGTCACCCGATCTCGCACTGCGCACGTGTGAGATCAGGTTACGCAGCCGCTGTAAAGGGGAAAAAGAGAGCATGAGATTAGCATCTCTTTCCCCTAGGAGGAAAAATGCCCCTTCTGCTCATGTCCGCGATTAGGGCATGTGCAGAAAGATCAGGGATGTGTAACCTAGGTATCCCAGGAAGCTCTCATTAAGTCTTGGTCACCACAACTTTTTTGTAAAATAAAAATTTGGAGTTTAGATTTAGGTCACCACAACTTTTTTGTAAAATAAAAATTTGGAGTTTAGATTTGCTTTAAGTAAAAGAAAATATATAAATCTAAATCTGCTACCAAATGAAGGTCAATTTGTCCTGAAATAAATACGTATAATATCATAGGGCAGACAACAATCCTAAAAGATATAATGTGCAGAACTGAGATATTACCAAAGCAATAAAGTTCAAGGACTCCAGGGGAATTTGGGGATAAAAAAGGCCCAGGGTTTGATGTTGGTAAATAGTAACTCTAATCTATCATTTAAGCCCCTAAACCAGGCATTCTCCTTTTCGCAGATTTAGGTACAGAAATATGACTTTTATTTTTTCCAGGTATTCTTTTCTAACTTATTTTTAAAGTAAAAGTTTCCAAATGTAGTAGTGATTCCATGCGTATTTAAAAATACTTCTTCAATTGCATATTATCATGCTTAAGAAAAAAATCATAAACAATATACAGAGAAAGAGAAGAATCGTGTACATAGAAAAACATTTTCAAGAATAAGAAGAAACTTTTCTTTTCTTCAAAAGCAATTTAACTTGTAATGTGCACCAATTTCTTCTTTAACATTCTCAATCCCCCTACTGAGGTGAAAATTCTTGTGAAATACAGATTCCTAAAAATCGTTACTCTAAATCAGGGGAACTGACACAAGTCATTTTGTATTTGACACCTAGAAGAGGGACTTTTTTATGAAACATAAACGACTGTGTTTGTCTGAAACATTCTAAAAAATAAGTATGTATTTGGATAATAAATTGTTTATTATATTACCAATTTATAGTCAGATAAACCACTGAAATATACCTTACAGAGAAATAGTTTGGCCATATAAAAGTTGAGGTTACATATTTTGATAAATGTCATGCCACGTATTCAACATTGGCTAGTTATATCCCATAAAGCCTTAAAAAATCTTCCCCCTACGATTCAGTGCCTAATTTTACCATATCCAACAATATAAATGAAGTTTTTTTCTTAGTAAGTAGTGTGTCTAATCTATTCCTATAAAAATTTGTATATTTTATAACTAAAAAAACACAAGACGACAAAAAACATTACAAATCCATGCTTAGAAGCTTCTTACCCCCTTTAGAGCATTCCATACTAATTAAAAAAAACTATGGGTATGATTTATTAAAGCTCTCCAAGACTGGAGAGGATACATATTTTATTAGTGAAGCTGGGTGATCAAGCAAACCTGGAATGGATATCTTCAAAGTCATTTGCTCTTTGCTAGCAAATGTTTTGAATCCTGGACCAGATCCATTCCAGGTTTGCTGAATCACCCAGCTTCACTGATGAAAGTGTATCTTCTCCAGTTTTGGAGAGTTTTAATTAATCAGGCACTATTTATGTATTCTTGATTTACATATCTGTGTATCAGCTAATTGTTACCTATAAAATAGAATATAAAGCTATGTAGTAATCACTTGTCTAAGCCTAATTTAATGCATACAAGATGCTGAACTCATGCTAAATATCTATTTCCAGACAAGACTAATGCATGTTTTTATTTCTACTTGATAAGCATTAAAATAAATAAGTTACAATGCATTACTAATAAATGTGACATTTAAAGGGTTTAAAATAGAATATTGTGTTTTTTTTTGTCATGGACTAGTTAAATTTAGTGCTATTACGTACTGGGAATAATTCTCATGTGGCTGTAGATAGATGAAAATATTTGAAAATTACAGTGTCCTAGAAATTATTCCTGTAATGCAGCATGCATGTTAGCACAATGACAAGCTGCATAATATTTACAGAAATAGCCACAGCCAAAGCTTGATGTAATAATCAACATAGAAAGGTGATGCATTGTGATCTAGAAAGAGAAAAGACCATTCATCTTCCTTCCTCAGTGCCAAACTTCTGCTGTTATAAAGTAGGTATTTACACATTAATGCAATGATTCTGCCTTTTATCAATCCATACAAGTCAGGATAACCATATAGGTTACAGTGAGACAGGACTGAAAGAATGAAAAAGCCCTCCAACCGAAATAGTGTGTTGCATAAATCCATACATACATATTATAGCCTTCACTTTTAAAGATAATTGGCAGCTGTAATAGTTTAAAAGCATGTATAAATAAATGAGTACATAAGAAAATGACATTTTTACTTCTTTGACTGTTTTGTGAGGCAAGCACACCCAAAGGTGATATTTCAATTATAGGTTTGACTAAATCGCCATTAGTTTTCTTATTGGAGACGGTTGTGGTGCAAAAGTGATGGTTATCTATTATACAAATGTCTTCAGTGGTGCAAACCTCTTAAATACTGTATATCAATAATTATAACAGTCCTAGGAAATATAGGACCTCTTCATATCTGGCACAGCAGGTGTGCCTGTAGACCATATTTACTCAAGTGTTGATACATTATCAACAGAGACATAAGTAACTGATTCTGTAATGAAAAAAGCCTTAGCATCTGCCGAAAACTGAAAATGTAATATAGGGTATAGAGATCTTTACATCTGTAAACATGCAAATTAGTGCCAGAAACAACTACATAATTATGTTTCACTGAAAGGGTCAATGAAACAAAAAAAAAAAAATCATCACTGAATCCTTTTATCTGTAACATGGGACCCCTACATGCTCCACTATGCCTAGTGATGATGTCTCCCCCCTATTGCTGCATTCTCTTTTATTGAAAGTAAAATTAATTTATAAATTGGCAATCCTTTTCTAATAGCCAAGCTAGAGCAGATTTTAAAAAATAGTTTGTCTGATAGTAAGTGAAGATTGTTGGATAGTTCCGATCAGGGTCAATTCCAACTCAAATTAGAGCTGTTCTGACCTTGGATTAGAACATTGAATTTGAATTTAAATTTCGATCAGATTATCAGATCTGTATTAGTATACAAGTCAATGACAGGTACAGTAGGCCACCGGAAAATTGCAGCTGTTATAAAATAATTCCCACATTACCTGTATATTAAAATGATCATTTATTATACATAGGATACCATTCTTGCTACAAAAATGATAGCAATGCACAATTTGAGTTATAGCTGGAAGTGAAGAAACTGACCGGTTAATTTTTGTTCATTGAAGTTGAATAGTACAAGTATAATTCATTTATGTATTTGATCATCTCTAGCCTTAGTGAACTTTATCTGTTCTCTGTTACTGCACTTACATGACCTGTCTTTTGGAAAGAGAATTCAAACATGGTTAACACTGGCATTACCCTAGAGAGTAAATACCGGTGAGACTATGGGGTCAAGTGCACCAAGTATACCTCCTCCACACCTTTGATTACCAGCTGTGTGAACCTAATGTACATTACATTCCGTAAAGAATAAAATAGCAGCTTCCCATCCCCTTTCTTTCTGTTCTATACAGTTGTAGCCTTTGAAAATAGTAATTGCACAAGCTGTATTTTAAATTAGAAGATCAGGGGATGAAAAGAATTGTTGAAGTTTGTTGTACAGTGGCCTTTCCTTATATTTTGCACCTGAGCTACATTAGTGTATTAGTCATGCCTCTAGCAATGCCTCTCAGATCACTAAAATAACTGGATGCTGCGCATCAAAAACAATGTAAACAATATTTTATGATTTTTACTAGAAAATAAAGCTAATTTACAATATATCAATGTACATGTTGTATATGTATTTGCATTACTTTACACTTCTGTATACCTAGCAATAGAGCCTAATTCTATCCATAGCCTGTTTAGGCTATGGATAGAAGGTCTTATCCCAAGGTCTTATCCCAATGCGTTTCGCCCAATTAGGCTTCCTCAGGGGATATAGAGACCCCAGGGTATGATCTAGTGTTAGATTCAAGCCAGTTCAGTTATGATTGATGTAACAATCCCATAGCCGCTTGGAGGGCCAAAATTGTCATTCAGAATATAGGAATTTATTGGAATAATATTTTTGTTCTATTATTAAAAAAGCGTAAACATTGCAAATAATGTCCAAATTTTTCTGTGGACCACTGGTTGGCAACCACTGTCCCAGGAGATTTCAGGCTGCTTCTTCTATGCATGACTGATCTCTCTTAAAGCACAGAAGGGACCTTTATGTAAAATAAGTGTTGATCTTACACATGCACAGTAAGATCAACACTTTTTTTTACATTTTCAGGAGGTGGCAAGATGAGGGGTGACATAAGAAGAACCTTGAAAAGGATGGCAGCCCACTGTCCCCTCCACATTGGGAAGATGAAGAAATCTGGCATGGCACGGGACCTACTGGAATTGGATCGGGGAAGTAAAGTAAAGACAAGTGTTATTTTTTTTACCTAGAATACGTTTACCTACAATAATGCTATTGTACCTCAACAAAATTTGTAAAATACTTTTAGGAGCTGTAATGATGTATTTGTTGAGATTTTCTCATTTTAATTGATGCACACGCATTTAATGTACCTCTTAGATATTGTGGAGGTCTGGTCCTTTGGTAAGATATATGATCAAGGAGATAAGTTTTAAATGGGCATGCCTTTTAAGGCATATTTTCACAATGGAATAATTGTTAAAATGCACAATAATGACAATGCCTCCAAGAAATGTAAGTGGTCTAAGTTGTATCAACATAGAAAGCATAAGGAGGCAGAACTTTATGAGTGAAGATATTCTGTTACAAATGAACTGATTTTGCTAGCTTGGTTTATTTTCTCCAAAAGGGCATTCTAAAAGAATCTCCAATACTTACTACAGAATGTGATAGTTGAGGCCTGATTTACTAAAGCTCTCCAAGGCTGGAGAAGATACACTTTCATCTGTGAAGCTGGGTGATCCAGCAAACCTGGAATGGATCTGGTCCCGGATTGAAAACATTTGCTGTATCACCCAGCATCACTGATGAAAGCATATCCCTTCCAGCCTTGGAGAGCTTTAGTAAATCAGGCCTCAACTATCACATTCTGTATTAAGTCTCAGGCTAACTGCTACAAAAACAGTCACTCCACTGCATGTGTACTCCATAGATTTGGTGGGTTCTTGTCTAGCTGTCTGATCTGATTCTTTATTAGGGACTGATTTATAAAAGCTCTCCAAGACTGGAGAGGATACACTTTCATCAGTGAAGCTGGGTGATCCAGTAAACCTGGAATGGATCTGGTCCAGGATTCAAAACATTTGCTAGCAAATAACATATGACTTTGAAGAAATCCATTCCAGGTTTGCTGGATCACCCAGCTTCTCTGATGAAAATGTATCCTTTCCAGCCTTGGAGAGCTTTAATAAATTACACCCATAGAGTGTAACAGAATCTGTATATGCAATTTTTTATACTGTTTCCACTCCAGAATCCATTAAATCAATTAATTTGTTAATTAAAAAAGATGCAATTTATATAACATCAGAAGTTGAACATAAAGTATTCCATCTTTATCATGACGTTTTGATGTTTTGTTTTAGGTAATCAGTCCATAATGCATTTCAATTTACAGCTTTTCTCAGTAACAACCTCACCTCACATAATATTGCTATTACACCATCTGCTTTGGTACTGTGGACCCAGCTCACAGGATAAAGTAGCACCTGCTACCAGCTTGTAGACAGATCCACAGAGAGCAAGGTATTTACATGAAAAAGAATTCTTATTTACAGTCAAGCATTTGCTAGGTATAAAGCTTATTAGTCTTAGTCACTTACATTTTCCTACAGCACTAAGCACTACAGGTGCAAGTATAGTGTTCTCATACTGTCTTTTCCACATGCAGTGCTCATACATTAAAAGTAAAATACAATTAAGCTAAAAAAATATTTTTACCCCATATTCACCATTTATTTTCTGATCAATCTACTCCTATTTTTAGGACATAAATAATGTTTGTTCAGTTGTGCCATTGAAGGTCCATTGAAATCAACACTAAACATATTTCTAGGATAAAGAATGGAGAATTGTCAACAATATATTGGCCTAACTTTATGTTTGAAGTGTTACACATTTAATGTTGTCAGCAGGGCATGGCAAAGACTTCCAGGCACTATGAAGCAGGGCGACGTGATGTCTCCTCATTATAAATAACCCTATGTACATCAAGGTATCAACATAGGTTTTTTTAAAAAAAACCCTCTACTGTAGCTGATAGAAAAATCATTATAAAAATTCTGAAATTGAAATGGGATAAAAAGGGGCAAACATAAATATGGGTTTAGTAAATCCTCATTGGCTGTCAAATATTCCTACTACGAGTTTCAAATATAACAGTTAAATATATGAATGTATACTAACTTGGTTTTTTAAGAACCTTATTCAATTTACCAACTCTATAGACATAAAACCCTAAAGCATAAAAAATATTATAAAAAAGTTACCTTGTACATAATCACAATGGCAGTAAGACTTAGAATAAAATTCCTAATACTCTATCATAGAAGACATTTACTAGATGTAGCTCTGAACACTCATTTTTTTTGCAAGTAGATAATCAATTATTCCAGTTATACATAGTTCATAAGGCACAAACCCTGATCAGCTAGTCGTGTCAATCAGGCTTATTTCTGGCACTTTATCAGGGCAAGTCATCTTTTAGCCAGGATTAACAAGATGTTCTTCATTTCCTAAATGACTGTATTGTGCAGTACTACATTGACTTGTTCCGATACACAAGCACTACAGGAATCATTAATATTATTCCTAATAAATAAATAATTAATCACATGATCCCCTTCTTCATGAAACATGGCAGGATGGTTTGCCTTGTTTACATGTACCCTTTGTCCATATTTGTACCAGCCACAATGCTGTCCTATCGAACAGCAAAGCCTATATTGGTGTGTTAGCTTTGTAAATTAAACTCTAAAGGCTTTAAAAACCAAGGTAAGCATCCCCTCCTATTACTCACAGAAATATAGGTTCATAGAAGTAGAAAAAAATTGTTTTAGCTCTATTATTCTTAATCAGTATTTATTTAGTCCTGGCATAATACGCAGCATTTTACAAAGTCCATTGTCATATCATTAGCTGTCCCTCAAAGGGGCTCACAATCTAATGTCATAGTCATATGTCATTAATGTAGTCTAAGGACAATTTTTGGGAGAAAGCCAATTACCTAACAGCATGTTTTTTTGGGATGGGTAAGGAAAGTAGAGTACCCTGAGGAAACCCACGGAGACACAGGGAGAACATAAAAACTCCATGCAGATAGTATTCTGACGAGATTCTAACCTGTGACCCAGGCCAGAGTGCTAACCACTGCCCAGGCCAGAGTGCTAACCACTGAGCCAGCCACGCTGTCCTAGCTCTAAAAACATTTGCTCATTATAAAATATAATCCTACATTGCATTTTCACAATTACAGTTCTTCTACTGATAACATGTCAGGTAGAGACATGATTATTCAATCCGCTACTGTACATCCAATATTTCACTGTATTCACTATAGTATCTCCAGCTATTACTTTCATATTCTTGACAACCTTAGGCCAATGAATGTGAAAAGCACTCTCACCAAAATAGGCTTCAAACCCATTGTTAGGTATAAAGTAGACTGCATTCCTGTTGGTTGATAGTTTTCAGGGGTGGCTTTGATGTTTACATTACCCATTGTTAGGGTACATAGGGGGCATTATTCCTACTGGCTGGTGGTTATTAGGGATGGTGTGCAGGGAATACTCCCTGCTGTGTGCTTCCCCTCTATGTACCTTAAGGAATCAGTAGACTTTTCCACTATGTACACTTAGCATCTACCCCTTTACACTAGTCTAACTGTCCCCCACACAGTTTTATCATTTAACATTCCCCTGCCATAAATCCTTCTCTGCTGCCTGGGTCTGAGCAGTACAGTCCCAATGACTTCCATGAGGCTTATCAATCCTCATCTACCTGCATGAGAAACAGCACATATAAATTAATAGAGCTGTACTGCAAAGGTGCAGACAGAAGGAAAAGACTTTGGCCAGGGAATGTAAGCAAACCCTGAACCTTGGCTGATCAGATCTTGGAGGAGAAGAGTGAGGTAAGTTAATGTATGAATGAGAGTAGAACACATGCATGTTGTGATGGAATACACTTATCATTTAACAATCAGCTAACCAGGTCAGCTTGAATATTCGTTTTTTTTTATTCTTTGATACCAGTTTGACTAAATCCAAACAGCAAAACTAACCTTTAGTAAATCAAACTTCTAGAATATGTATCATTTCCATCAGGGTAATCATTAGATGTACATTGAGATAACCGGTAAATTTTCTATGTGGAATAAGTAACATATTATTTATACTATTTTTTTGCCATTTACATATATATTCAACGAATTAACATAACTATATATTTTTTATTTAGGCTTTGTTTTTTCTGTATTTATACAGCATTGTTATGCCTAAACTATTCTTGGACTGAGTTGGGCATAGAAAAGCATAAAGAAGATGTAAGTATACAACATAGAAAATGTGAACTTCCCTCTCATTCTTCACTAGTTTGATCCAGATTAATTGCTATTTCGAAGCGTGCAAAAGGTCACAGCTGAGGGAAAAGAACATGTGGTACAGATACAAGGGTCACTCCGTCTATGGGAAAAATGATAACAAGGGAGTCACCACAGACTGATTAGTACAGAACAATCCATGTGTCAATGTGACACATATGTAACGCATACGGAAGACATGAATTTGTCATTCATAGAAACATAAGGCAAACTATGATGCATTGTGCTGTACATAAAGGTTTGGATGCAGATGCTTTGTATAGTAAAGCAGATGTATGTGATTGAAGTTGTTCATAAAGGATAAAAAACAATATAAATGTACTCTCTCCTAATGTATGTCATTGCATGCCATGATACAAAATAATGCACAAAGCTGATCTACGGTATAGAATGCCATAAAAAAAATAAATTTATCTAAAACATAAAAAATAGGTGATAGTTTCAAATCTAAAACACATCTAAATACAATATAGAATGGAAAAGGACATATAGATATATGACATTACTGTAGCCATTTAGTTAGAGCTAACACATTTTAAAACATATAGAGCTTGCCCCCAGGTGAGTGACCTACTGTAGTCACATGGTGGATAATATGCCAAAAAAAATTGTTCAAAGGAAGGGCATATACTGTTTTACTGACAACTAGTACACTACTTCTTCTCTTTTATATCTGTGTCCTATTTTGGAAATTTCACTTCACTTCCACTCTTGTAGAAACAACAGAAATTGAAAGAAAATCTCTGCAAGTGAGAGACATCCCACAATTGACAATTGTTATCTAAATATTTTTTTTTCTGTTGGAAAATATCCTTTCTTTTTCTGTTCTGGCAGGAAGTTAAATTTGTGAATTTTGTATTGCCTTCATTGATGCCGATGATTTCAGGGATTGCAAACAGCAATAAAATGTAAAAGAGTTTTAAGCCTTGTTACTAAAAACTTGTTCTTATGCCATAAAAGATCCCTATATTAGCCTGTTTTCATACATTTTTTCTTTTTCAAATATTTTTATTTAGGTTATTGGGTTTTACAAAAAAAGGAGACAATTAAACTGTTGAACAACAAACTGTCGATCAGTTGTAATCGTATGAACATATACAATCGATAAAACTAGCGTAACAGGATGGGATAATAGAAAGAGTGTTAGGTGGTGGTCCAACAAAATAAGGTATGGTAAGGCATACAACTGTAAGAATCCATATAATCACAATGAAAGGGATAAAGCGTGAAAATTGGGGGGTGGAGGGTGAGTTGAGGTGGGGAATGTGGTAGTAGGGGGTATTTAGGGAAATATAAACAAGGCTTGGCAGAAACAAAAAAAGTGGGTGGGAAGCTAGCAAGGGTGAACAGGGAAAATCTAGCGAAGGTGACCATATAGAGGTACATTTCAACACTGTGTCATGGAGTTGAGCAGTACGCTTTTCTTGCACAAAAGTTAGGTAGGTAAGGAGTACAAATGTAGGATCTCTAAGGAACACAAATAAAAATAACACAGAATTGAGAGATGTTTTATTGAAAATACATTTTTTTGCAAAGTCATAGTAGAGTTTTCTGCAGGAACCAGTAAATTTAAATTATGGTTCTTAGCAGAATAATACAAAAAATCCAAAGCACATATTCCAGCTAGTCAGTACAACAAAAAAATTATTAAACTGTGTCAATATCATGGGAAGTCCTACTGCTGCTTCATGGCACTTCTGCAAAGTGATTCAAAATTGAATTTCCAAGCATGGAGAACATCACAAAAATAGAGCAGGTTCACCGGGTGGAGGTAGCCCATGGCTCCATAAAAGTATGCCAACACATAAAAAAAATAATATCACTCAAAGCAGCCGAATACCCTCAGTGCATGTGTGCACCAAAAAAAAACAAAGGAACAATTGTAGATGCTCACTTAAAACTAGAAAAAAGAGGAAAAGTGCGGGGCAGTATGCAAATCAATACAAACATTTGCCATTGCACTATGCAGTTAGTCTGCACAAAACACCCAACTAAACATCCAATATCTCAAAATAAACATGCATTTGCAAGTACCTGAAAGTACATGGCTTGACATTTTTTTTGTGCTTACTAGCTGGATTGTGATAGCATAATGTTTTATTGCTTTGCATATAGCCTTACTTTGTTGGTTACTGGTACAAAGCACATGCATTGAAAGCCTCTAATTGAAAGCTAACACTTAGGGGGCTCTGCCAGTAACCCACAGAGGTAAATGAAGTCATTTAATATATGATTGGAGACATACGCCTTAGTCTCCTATTGCAGTTTTGGGTGTATTGGCAGAAATTTGTCAAGCAGACAAATTACATTTTGCATTTGGCAACTGTGTTTTTGAAGTGTGTTTGTCTACAAAAAAGACTAAACAAGTAAACATGCCCTGTCTATCTTTTTGATCTTTCTGGTAAGTAAAAAAATTAGGAAACAATCTAGCAAAAAATAAATATCTCTTTTGTCTATAACTTGCCATGTTGCATATATGTCTCTGCTGCGTGGATTAATTAAACAATTAAATAAAGATTCAGGAAGTGTCACACACTTACATATTTGACTATGAGAATATTAAAACGCTGTATTTGTTCTACCCTTACTGTTAATACAACTAATAGGATAAGATCAATAAAGGTCTAAACTATCTTTAAAAACATGTCTTATAAATGACTTGAAAATATAGCTTTCATTTCTGCAAAATGTAGCACAATATTTCCTTTTACATTGTTGACAGCTATCACACATAAGCAATTTAAGAGTCCTTCACACTACAAAAGAAAAATCAACAATAGCAGAAAGCGTGTTTGTGAATGCACGGGTCAGTTTGAAAGCACAAAGCTTTTTCATCTACAGAAGTCATTTGAAAAGCTTAAAGTTTCTTAAATATATGGGGGAGGAGTAAGAGGAGATGTCAAGGAGCAAATATTCAAAAAGTATATTACCATAATTCATAAGCTTTTAACCATTTGGGAGAAATCTGGCCTTGACTGTACACAGAGTGCTACATTAGAAAACAAATCTGCATGGCTGAAACATTTACAGTGATATTATTTAGAGCTTGTACTGTATTTTTTATTAGAAGTAACTGTGTGTGAAGCTTTTACTGTTTATAGAAACAATATACTTTTTAGTACAACTCTAGGGACATGTAAATCCTTAAATGGGAAGAATACTGTACTGCCCGACTCAAGAATATAATTTTAATTTGAAAAGTGTCTGAAATACCTGCACATAAATTGTCATTTTTTTTGCTAGATCTTCATTTCAAAATGTTTTCAAAATGTATTGTCTAGTGGGAAGAATCACAGCGCTTTGCCAGTCAAGTGTGCCCCGGTATTTCTTGTTGTACCTCTCAATAAAGTGCTGGTGGAATTTAGATTAATTTGCTTTTAATCAATCATTTCATCCACCTGCCTAATATCACCGTGGTTTACCTTATGTGTGTCTATTGGAATAAACACAGGGTGTATGAAGCAGGTTGTAACATTAAGGGCTTTTTTTAATAAAACAGGGAATCAGAAGTTCCCTTTAACATTCTGTTGTGGGAATCTTCCAGGTCAATGTGTTTCAATGGCAGTAATTGATTCCCATGAGCGAATGTCAGATTCCTTGTTTATAAATACAAGGTCCTAACTGTTTCTGCTTTATGTGTGATTATCTGTGTGAATAGGACTATAGTAGGAAAGTATCCCAATGGGGCAAGTACTTTGTATTTCAGAATATATTCACTATACTCATTTCTAAAACATCTAAAAAACAAATAGAATAAGAAAACATTGGGTAAGTATTCTTCAACACAAGATAAACAAGATAAAAAAACAAGATAAACATAACAGACAACAATCTAAAAAAAATAATTACAGGCAAATACTTATAAAATTAAGCCTTTTTAACTCACCCAAACTACTATCATTACTAATACCCAAGGTATATCAAGATAAATTTTTCATATTCAACAACTTCTAAAGGATGGGTAGTAATAGGGATCGTTAAAGGTAAATATTGATAAAATATTGAGATGTCTTCATCAATCTCCTTTATTTTAGCCATAACAGGTGAAGCAGATGCAATCTATTTCAATAAATCAGTGACAAGAAAGAAAAAGAAGAAATATCATAAAAGAATACTCGAATATGGAATTCTGCTTGGGGGAGAAGGCACCTATTAGACAAGTTAGGTGGAAAAAGTAAGAGGTTAAAGGCATCAAAGGGTAATATGTGTCTACTGTAGTCTTTAACAATGAAAACGTTAATAACATAATTCATCTTCTAATTTTATTTGACCTATGATCATATATCTCTTCTTAATAAAAGGCTGCCCTTCTTCCCAACTAATGTAGTGAAGTTGAATGGTTTAAGGACATTTATGTGTTCCCTAGAAAAATTACTTTGAAATTAATGCATTCATCAAAATTGTCACTTGGAAAGTCTGATGTCTGTAGCGAAGATCTCCTCCACTGATAAATGCTAAATTTTGGATTTTTCATAAACGTTTCTATGTAAAGTTTTTCAGATAGTACATCTAAACTTCTTAAATTAAAATAAAACATGATGTTCCTCCCCTTGGCTGGGAGGATAAAGTGAGCATTAAATGAATTGAGATGTAGAAAAGATGTCATATTGTGATATACATATTGTGAAGTCACAAGAAATGGAGTAATGTTGTTGTTCTTGCAAAAAATACAATGTTATGGTGGTCATTCTACAAATCAGATTTATTAGTTACTGTAAGTCTGTCCCATGGAATGTGAGGGCTTTGATTGGCTCTCAATCAGAACTCCAGAACATTAATTGAGGGGTTCTTACAGATAGATGTTACTTATTAGGAGTTGTAAAGTTTGACAAGTTATGAAAGTTTTCAAATATATTTTCTTTTCCTGATCTCCAATCTCTGACTCTCCATCCAGAGTTTGCTCTTGACAACCTACACACCTTTATAATATATATATATATATATATATATATATATATATATATGTGCTATCTGGCTTAATTCATATTATTGTTTTTTGCCAGTGGTTTTAAGCAGCTGTACTGCTTAAAACCACTTGCAAAAAATGATTGGAATGTATTTATTCTGTTGTCCTTTTTTCAGGCAGTTAGTAGCAACAGCGTAGCTTTGCATTTTTTAGATGCTACACGCAGGGTCCAGGGGTGCATTGCCGATAAACTTGAATTCAGATTGCTTGCACTGCCTATTCAACTGCTTTAGGCATTTGCAGATTTTTGCAGACACTTGCAAATGCTAGCACAGGCATTTTTCAGTACCCAACAATCCCTCACTATTACAGTTTGATACTGTTTCCAGGCTCCTAGTGGTTGTCAGTGTGTGTTTTCTTTTTTTTTTTGCTGCTAATTACGAGCAAGTAATACATTCATCTTCGTTATATTTTGAAAGTATGCTGCTGGTGTTTATCCTGAATTTTCATATATTAAATATTATTTAAGAACCCATATTGTTCAAGAAATATTTGTTTTACAGTGGCTATTGCATAGGATGCACAAAAGTACTGTATATCTTTACTAAATTAATGATTTTAAAGGAAACAATGACAGAGAAAAAATGGATGATGTAACTGCAGGGGAAATAGAAAAACTATCAAATCAAATATGCATGCACATAAACCAAGGCTATATGTTTTCTGTTATCTAACAAATCCATCTATCCACTCAATCTAAAATCATGGAATTAAAAGTTCTAATTGTGAAATGGTTCTTTTGTCAATGGTCAAAATGGACTCCTCACTCTTGCATGAACTAGATGACTTCTTCCATTGCTCAGCTGTTTCCTTCTAAAAGCACATCAAGCATTGTTTCCTTATTCATTCCTATTCATTGGACATTTAAATAAAGGAATCATAAAAATAACTGAAAAGTAATGATAATTTTGTCCTCAGCCACACGCAAATATGGTTAATGAAGGAGAGGAGAAACTTTCTTGATTGATATTATAAGGTGCTACTTATCCACCTGTATTTTTTGAAAGCAGATTCTATTAAACACTCTTATCCATACCACCAGATCTCACCAGTCTTATTCTCTGGTAATGCATTAATGTTTGTAAATTCGGCACACCTCTTAAATATTCTATGTTTAGGTACAGTCACCAATAGTATTGGTCTTCGAATTCGGATTGTCCTTATATTAGACCCGAATATGGTTGTTCCAATTCAGATAGACCCGACCCGAAAAACACGGGATTCAGGACGCAAATTTGTGTGTAAAAAAAGTGTTAAAAAATAAATTAATATTAAAGTAATTTATTAAATGTGTGTGATTTGTGTAACTAACTTTTTTTATTTTACAGGTTATCCCACAATGACAGGATGTCTGTGCAGCCGTGTGAATCGTCCTGTCAGTGGGGGATCCTCGGGCACTAGAAGGTAAATGGAGACAAATTTCCCCATTCATCACTTCTAGTGCTCTGTGATTGGCTGAGGAAATGTAAACCCTGATGACAGCTCAAGCGTCATCAGGATTTTCTTTTCCCCAGCCAATTACAGAGCACTAGAGGAGAATGAATTGGGAAACTTGTCCCTTTTTAGCCTCTAGTGCCCTGGGGATCTTTTCAATGAAAGTGGCCGCGGTCATATTTATTGAGAACAGTGTGCGATTCGCGGCACTAGAGATTAATTAACCTCTAGTCCCGGAGATCTCTCAATAAATTCAGCCGCGGCCAGCATTCATTGAGAACAGTGTGCGATCCACGACACTAGAGTTTAAATGGGGACAAGTCTCCCCATTCAAAACCCCTAGTGCTTTCCTCAGCCAATCGGGGAGCACCATCCCTATTTCTGGATAGAGTTTCTCTATCCAGGAACGCAGGACTCCCTGTGTTCTTGGATAGAGAAACTCTATACAAGAACACATACAACTAGTAAAGGGCTGCAAGAGCAATCAGGGGAGCGGAACTGTCAGCTCTGCCCCCCCTGATTGCTCTTGCAGTTCTCCACAGTCCCTAAAAATAACCCGAATTCTCCCACCATTGACTTTAATGGTGTTCAAATTCGGCATTCGATCACCTGAACAATATCTCCCTATTTGATCGAATAGCTGTCGAATAGTGAGATATCCGACCAACACTAGTCACCAACAGTACATACGTTGTCAATAATGAAGGAACTTCTGTTGATGAGAGCTCACTTGGAAGGAAACATGGCTGACAATCCTACCTTTTTAGCATATACATTGGCATCGTTGTTGCCAGGTATACAGATTTGTAGAAAACTGCAACAGTTATCCTGCAAAAAAATTGCATGTTACTATTCTACTTGATTGGCTCTGCTTTGCAGTAATACATAAAGAGCTGAGATTGATGGAGTTGCCAGGTTTTTAAATTGTTTGTTAAAAGTTGTTTATTTTGGTCCTTTTTTTTATAGCACTATTAGCTGTTTTTTGAATAAAGGTGACAAATTTGCCTTTAGTAATCATGATACCAACAGACAACTGCCTATTTTATCGTTCTTCTTGCATACATTATTATTTGTTTAGGTATTCACTCTTTCCTATGAAAATTGATATGTAAATGACATCCTCAAAAAATGCCCTGAAGGGATCATCTTGCATTTTGTTGCTTTAACTATTATTTTATAAATAACTTTGTTGCTATTTCTTTTTTTTGTAGTACCAACATATTATGTTGCACTTACTACAAAGTACAAAAAAACATTCAGATCGATTCATGTGTCAAGGAGACAATTCAATTATTACCAACTAAAACTTTTGTAATTTATGAACAAAGAACATTTGTAATTTTTGAACTCTTTGCTCCTGCATTTTTAAATTATGGATTAATAAAACAATTCGATCACAGGGAATTGGGAAGGGAGCTTCTGTACATATGACACATATTATGGCGACAGAATATATGGTTACAAGGTGTATTCAAAGTCTAAATTACCAAAAATACACATGTGTCTTGTGGAAAAAGTAAGTATACCCCTTCATTTATCACCACTTTAAAACTCAAGTTAAAATCAGATGTTCCAGATTAAGTGCCAGTTATATAAACCACCTTAGGGGATGCAAAATGAGAGGAGGAAAGAAAGGACAGGCTTATTGGCAATGTGGTGGGAAAAAAACATATATTTTATTAATTTATACTGTTTCTTGACTAAGCAAGTGAGTGTACTCTTTTTTAAAAACTATGTGTGATTTATGTAACTCTCTCAATATGGGGCACTCTTTATCATTATAAATCTATGGAGTACGTAGGAATATCTACATCAGAAAATGTATTCACATGCTTTATTCCTGTTAACACATAATTAATGCACTTTGTATTTACTTTTTATAATCCTCAAATCACATAAATAAATATGTACATTGTATTTGTAACTACTCTTACCAGTCAAAGTCTCAAGATATGTAATGAAAGATGTAAGCGAAATGTGTGGGGTTTGAGACCCAAATTTCCAAAGTCTTTCTCTTGGATTATATATAACACTCTTATTATAGGTTTATAATTATGAGAACATAATTTAGGATCACTATGTATAGCCCAGGAATTAGCATAGAGTGTTTATGTTAAACCTAGGATCAAATTCATGATTTTTCAAATATATGTGTTTTTTCCACCACATTACCAAAAAGCCTGTCTTTTCATTCCTCCTCTCATTTTGCATTCTATACTAACTTGGCATGGTAAACACTTTGATTATCTTTAATAACTGACATTACTAGGGGCAACCACCTCTCTCCACCTTCCCTTACACCCTAGGGCAGGGGTCGGAAAACTTTTTGGACTACTAGGCCATTTCAGGAGTTCAAGAAGGCACACTAGGCCAGAAGAAACAAGGTGTCGTAGTAAAGGTTTTTTATTTAAAAAAACAGTACTATCAATGGTAAACATGATGTTGCATGTACTTAGAGACAGATACAATATCAGGTTCTAATGGTGAGGAGAATCATTAAGGTGATTGTCAGTGAGCTGAGAGAGCAGCTTGTTCTTACAAAACTTCATCTTGGAGACCAACTGCTCGCACAAACAAGTGCTGCCAAATATTGCGATCACACGCTTGGTACAGGCTAACAACATTGGAAACTGAGCATGTGGCAGCTGACAGTAGAAGTCAATGAAAGTCTCTGTACGTGTGCACGTGCTTGACATCAAAATGCCCCTTGAGATTGGACCGCATGAAAATGCTGTTGGTATCCTTGCACACTAAACACAGGGCTTTGTTGCTGCGATGGACCAAGAACAATTTGTCATTCCATTCAGGGTTGAAGACACCACGTTCAACGTCAATCTTCCAGAGACTGATAGCTGCGCGTTGCTTCTGTTCTTTAGGTATAGTAATTAGGGTTACTGTGCGGGAAATCAATGATATCACGTGAACTCGCAATAACATGACAATTCAATTAGACCGGATCCAACAATAAATATCTATATCCACAGCTCACAGTACATTAGTGTGGTGGTCTTTCAGAAGAATGCCTCCTACACTGCTGGCCAGTGGGAAGAATGTCACCCTTAGAGATAGCCAAAATGATGTTTGGTGTCAAGACAGGCACATGCTGCTTATTGAGCATCACAAACTGCTCAAGGAATCACTGGTAACCTCTGGAGGAATCCAGGATGAGAAACAATGTACTAAAGGCATCATCAGTAAGCACTAACTGCAAACAATACCTTCTCTTTTCAACTTAAAATGCATAAAATTTTAACAGTGTCATTTTAAAATTATGGTGGAAATGTGCTATAACCAATGTTATGGAGTAGCGCAGAAAAATAATTGGCTGCTAAAAGATATGACACATATATTTTAGTACTTAAGATCTATAGATTTTATTTGGTTTAGAAAACTTTTTTTTAAGCAAAACTTATTTTTAATATATTGAAAGAACAAAGACCTCAAATTGTGAAAGTGGTCAGGATAGCTTGGCTAGTGTTATGATTAATGGGCCTTTTCTTCAAATACTTTAAGTATGATATATAGATTTTTTTTGCTTTTGTTTTGTTCTCTGGGGATATGCCAGATTGCCAGGACACCTAATAAAGGAATCCTTTTCCTCTACTGGTGGTACCTTGTTGCACCATATGACAAGGCCTATTGAAATAATAAAGAACAAAAACTTGCATTAATCTCTCTGAACAAGTTTGATCAGCATTGTTCATCATTAATAATTTCTGTCTTGCTTTCTTGAGTGGAAGGATGACTGTTAGCTTTATCTAACTAAAACATCTTTCTTTACTTCTGTCAGAAAGTTGGAAAACATAACCAGCTTGCTTAATATTTGCTAGATTGTGGTTTATTCTAATCAAACATGTTTTAAAATAATTTAGAGGGATACATTTTGTATATATTATAACACTTAGGTATGAAAAAAAAGTTACCCCACCCTAACTTGGTTGGCCAGTTGACAAAACAGGCAGAAATCTTTGTGTCCACCCCTAATAGAAGAGTCATTAACAAAAGTGATGTCATACAGATCATCTCTTGCTTGCTCAGTAAAATTACATGCATAAAGCCTGTTGGGAACACATCCCTATACAGGTAGTCCCCGGGTAACACACAAGATAGGGACTGTAGATTTGTTCCTAAATTGAATTTGTATGAAAGTCAGAACAGGTACCGTATTTTTCGGCGTATAAGACGCTCCTGCATATAAGACACACCCAATTTTAAAGGAGGAAAATCTAGAAAAAAAAGATTCTGAAAGATTTTTCCCCTTCTGATCACCCTGTGCCAATTTATCCCCTTCTGATCACTCTGTGCCAATTTATCCCCTTCTGATCACCCTGTGCCAATT
>NC_092860.1:31971897-31998504 GCF_032062135.1 Pyxicephalus adspersus
CAGGGCGATCAGAAGGGGATAAATTGGCACAGAGTGATCAGAAGAGGATAAATTCCCGACTCTGTGCCTATTTATCCCCTGCTGATCCCTTCTAACTTACCGGTCCGCCGGCTTGCTTCCGGGATCGCGGGGGCATGCTTGCTCTCCAGGCTTGCTTCCGGGATCGCGTGTGCAGGCTTCTCCTCGCTGGGTCTGCAGAAGGCGGAGACACGCGCTGCAGCCAGGAGGAGAGGAGAGAAGATTGCGGGATCGCGGTATCGGGTAAGTATGTTACCGTTTTTTTTTATTTTTAAAACTTGCATTCGATGTATAGGACGCACCCACTTTTCCCCCCCTTATACGCCGAAAAATACGGTACATTTTTTAATAAATGCAATTAGGATAGATGTTGGTTTCAACATTTTATTAGGCAGCATGATTTCAGTTACCGTATAAAATTCTCACTGTGAGCTATTCACAAACAAAGCAAAAAAAAAAACTTTATGAAGCCTAGACATTCATTAACTTCTGGAGCAAGCCGTGCTTTGATGTGCAAAAAGAAACAACTGCAGAGTTTGTCTTGCTCATTAAAGAGTTACATGATGTTGCAGAAGAGCAAAAGATTTCCTCTGCAAGTGACGTGAACCGCCCCTCACCCCAACAAGCCTGCACAGGAACGAGCAGGTAAAGAACGTTCGTATCTAGGAGTCGTCCGTAGGTCTGATGTCCTTAACTCGAGGACCACCTGTATTTATTTTGGAACAGTAAATACAGAGTAAATACTTTATGACATGCAATTTACTTTCTATTTATTTATTTTAAATAAATGGTGTCTCAAGCTACTAACAGTAGAAAAGAGTTAAAACCCTCATCAATTTGTAATTGTTACCTGTGTCCCCACTGGTAAGATTTATACTTTTAAAGATCACTAGGACTTCGAGTGAAAATCAAAAATGTTGCGCTGCCATAGCTGAAATACTGGAATAGAGGGTAATTGATCCAAAAGCTATAACTGCTATAGTGAGAACTGAAGAACTGAGGAACATTTTCTGTCCATTCCTGAGATGTAGTCCTACCGCAAAGGACAGCCAGGCAGAAGCTATCACATTTTCTGGTATGGCATTCACAATGAGGTTCGCTCTCTCAACAGTGTTGACTGGAGCACAGTACCACAATTGTCTGTTCTGCTGCTTCTTCTTCTAGCCTGAGCTTTGCTATATAGAGGATTACAAGATTTTAATACACAGTCAAATTCTGCTGTGCTGGAAATTATAAAAATACATTTACTGATGTATTAATGAATACCAAGCTTTTTTTTTCCCTTTATTTCTACCAGTATATCAGCTTTAAGCGAATCTCTCTTTTCAAAGCTACACAGTTGAAAAGTACAGAAAATGGAAAATTATATTTTTCAGTGGAAGTGCAAGAAAGTAACTATTTTCAATTTATCCAAGCTTATTTTAATTATGTAATGATTATAAATTAAACCAGGTTGTGTGTGGACCTGCTGCTTGATTACTTATAATAATAGTTACAGCTAAGCCTGTGTTTCTGATGCCTTGCAGAGTATGTCTTCATCTATAATAATACATACACCCGTGCTCTGTGGTAAATTATGAATATAAAGCATTTGTATATTAGAGTGATCCCCTAGGAGCTGACCAGAGTGCTGAAATAACATTTGTTCATACACTGATAAAACTTGGAATAGGGAAATGTGTAGAAAACCGGAGCAGGTGCATAGAGCAACATAACCACCATTTTTTTCATTTTTTGAAATACAAAAACAACATAACAATACCACAACACTGCATAAAACAAAGCCTGACTGGTTGTTTTTTGGGAAGGTGCTGCTTTTCTAATGGCTTATTGGTCATGTTCCAACATAGCAGCTCCTACATTAACCAATCATAGCATTCAAACGCATTATACAATTAACTTAGACTTGAAAATGGTAAAAAGGGTCAAATGGATGTGATGTTGTTACTGTTTTTTGCCAAGCTACATTTCCTAAAGGAGTTTTAAATACATATACAGATCTTTTTTCCCCAAAAAAATCCCCAGACTAAAAATTCCTTGGGCACTAAATATGTGTTCAATGGAACAATATATATACAGGTAGTTCCCGGGATACATACGAAATAGGGACTGTAGGTTTGTTCTTAAGTTGAATTTATATGTAAGTCGGAACAAGTACAATATTTTATTAAATGCAATTAGGACAGATGTTTGTCTCAACATTATATTAGGCAACATGGTGTCAGTTACTGCAAAAAAAAAATCCTTATGGAGCCTAGACATTTATTAGCTTCTGGAGCAAGCTGTGCTTTGATATGCAAAAAGAAACAACTGCAGAGTTTGTCTGGGTCATTAAAGAGGTACAAGAGGCTGCAGAAAGAGCTCACCCCCTAGGATCACCCACAACCTCAGCTGTGTTTAGCAAAAGATTTCTTCTGCAAGTCATGCAAACTGCCCCCTCTCCCCTTCAATCCTCCGTTCATAACCCGGGGACTACCTTTAATGGTGTGACTACACTAACAGCCTATACTCCTTATGTGTCCCTATAGATGTTTGTAGTGTGAATTTAGAGTATTTGAAGGGTATCACTACTTAATATGTTAATAAATCTATTGTGCAATTATGTATTCTTTGATAGATCATGCGAGGGATAGAGTTTCAGTTAGATTTTTATTGCACTCTGTGTCCATGACATGACAAGCAGCAAAAAAAAAAAAAAATTACAAACTTACGAGGATAGGTTTTGTTTTGGGGGGGGGAAATGTCCCTTGTTGCCATAAACATTCCCAATGATAGACAGACTGTAATAATATCTAAAAAGTATTTAAACTACATCATTCATTATTAATGGCCAAAAAATTGTTCCGTAGAGTTCCACTTAGGGCACATAGAATAATATTTAAAAATATGTATGATTTTTAAATATTTTTTGTAAAAGTACGTGAAAGGTAATTTTTCAGGTCCATGTGTTTCAATGACAGTAATTGATTCCCACAAGAGAATGTTTCAGGGAAAGTCAGATTCTCTGTTTTATAAATGGAGAGGAATTGTGAGCTAGTCATGCTCTATAGCAGGGGTCATCAAACTCCAGCTTTTAGGCCAGATACGACCTAGCCGGTAGTTTGTTCCGGATCTGCCAGGGGGCATTAGGAACTACCGGAGCTGGAGCCACCGGAGCTCTGGTGCTGCCCCCCTGCTATTGCTGCCCTAATTACCGCGGCCGGCGTTAATACTTCCGGCGCGGTAAAAGGGGAAAGCTCCCTGAAGGTAAATCCCTCTCCTCCACAATGCATACGGAGGAGAGGGATTTCACTTCAGGGGGCATTCCCTGGTGGTAGGCCGAGCCATAAGGGCAGGACTCAGAGTCCGACCTAATGTACTCCCGCCCACCCCATAAATGGGCTAGTGGCCATAAAAGTTTGCCGACCCCTGCTCTATAGCTTTGCACTATGTTACTTTGAAGACAAGTGAGTGAGTATTTAAAGTGGAAATTAGTCCACTGCTGGCACTCATAGTTTTCCCATTATGGCACACTTACCTGCCAAAACACCCCCTTTGTTTTTCCATTATGCACACTTATCCCTGCCAAATCACTCTCTTTGTCCATTTTCACTGCTTTACAGCATCCATCATCTTTGGCCATTCTTCTTCTAGCTTTGAAATCTTCCCCCATCTTCATTAGAAGGGCTGGGATGATGTAGATCCTGTAGACGTAGACAGAAGGACCTCTTGCAGAAAAGACTTGATATTCTTTCTGGGCAATAAAAATTATAATACCAATAATAATAAAAACCTTGCAAATAGAAACTCTTTTCATATGTTTACTTCCCCTTTAAAACAGTCATATTTTCATGTTTACAAATTTATATATATATTTATTTTTATATTTTAAAGCAATGTAGCTAATACTTAAAGGGTGAAGGAAAGAGCTTAAGCTAATGCACTTATTTTTTGCCTTTTGAGGGGCTCTTTCTCATTCAAGAATTTTTATGACATTCCTGGAATTCTTTTTGAGACATAACACATCTGGCAAAGCAGGAATTCAGTATTTATTATTATTATTCAGACATTATCAAAAATTGTAGCAAAGATTATACATTCGGAAGCATTTTAGGTCTTCTGACACTTGTACCATCCCCAATAACATATTCTATTACAATGTATGAATGAAATGTAAAACATAACAGCATGAGAGGTGAGCAGGGCTTCTTCACATTTGACATAGACATTCCCTTTTAGTATAAGTTCCCTATTTGGGAATTGGCTAATGTCCAAACTGCTATTTATTACACAGCATGGTGCATCCTCTTTTCATATCTGATGTATGAACATTTCTGACTTGCTCTATGATTTAGGGCATTGCCTTTCTCTTGTGATCTTAGTCCCATGTATAAACCTTCATATCTCCAACATCACGTGTCATAGAAACATGAACTTTTCAGGGTACACAGAGGACCCTGAGAGCTGTTACCAAATGTCAGCCCCCTATACATAGCAAGTTGCCAGATACAGGGTCACAAGCATAAAATCCTAATAGCGATAAGGTATATTTTCACATTAGATGGGGCAAATTTTTAAGACCTTGGCCCCCAAATTGAGTTTGCATGTTAGGGACCCCCGGAGGCCACTTGCCATGGAATGGGCATTAGGGTACTGTCAATTCGCTCTGTGCCCCAAATATTTACTTGCTCGTTCACAAAATTCAAAGTGAGGTTGACATCCCTCATGTCATAGAACCCTGCCTAGGGGGAAACGTTCTGTACCGCTCACTGCCAGTAGGAAACACCTTTGGCCCCTCTTCCTCATAAAAATGTTATAACTATCATATAATGCTACCCCGCCAGCTATCCCCTTACTTTCTATGAACCCTAATTTCTCTGTAAGAAACGGAAAATGTAACTGCAAGTGGAGGACTATTGTGGCTAAGTCCCTCTAAAATTGCATCACTACGCCGCCATCACAAGATACAAAAACTATACCTATCATACCGTGCTACCCTGTCACACATATCTGGCCACTTACCTTCTGTGAACCCTAATTTCTCAGGAACAGGGAGATGTAGGGACCTAAAGATGTAGCAGTAAGAACACATACACGTGGATATCTGTCATATGAATTGCATTTCTCTGGAAGTTTCCATTCCAGAGATTTTGCAGAGCGGCGCCCTATAACTGACAGGACGCATTGTATGTGTAGTTTCTGCTCTGTGCTACAGGTAAGGTGAGTGGGGGCTATATATGGCCGGCCAGCACTATATGTTAGCTTTAGTTTTGTATCTTTCATTAATAAAATGAGCATCAAATCGTGAGTACAGAAATTCTTGATCTGTCATCTCTTTAATTTGGTGCATGTATGTTACTAAAAACATTTCAATTTAATCTAATTTATTAATAAAACTATTCTATTTTTAAACATGCCTCTTTAATGTTTGTTTGCACAGTGGCCCACAAGTTTTATCTGAATGTCAATAGCGTCCCCCAGATGAAAAAAGGTTGGCCACCACTTATCCACAGAAAAGAAGTTCTGTTTGAAGCAATATAGCCTACAGTCTCCTGACTCTGATAACACCCTTATGGTTTAAAAAATGCTTCTGGGGGATAGATATTGTTCATCAGTTCAACCCAGAAAATGTTTTTTGTCTTTGAACAAGTTAAAGGGATTACCAGCAACAGTGTGTTTTTAGCACACATTGGACCTGATTTAATAAAGCTTTCCAAATCTGGAGAAGATCGATTATAATGGTAGAACCTGGGTGATTCATCAAACCTGAAATGGATATTGTCCAGGACTGAAAAAAATTGTCAACAGAAGCAAACTACTTTTAGGAAATTCTACCTCCTGGGCTAAGAATGTTTCACTTGTCCCTGTACAGTGCTATTGTCCTCAATGTTTGACATATTAACTTGTTGCAGTCTGATCATTTGAGATTGAAAAAATACATCTACTTGCTTCCATAAGACTGCTGACATAATTTCAGTCTAGGAAATGAAAATAAACTGGATCTGAGGGATAGATTTTTATTAATAATAGGTAGAGCGTTTAGAAAAATAAATGAATGAAGGTTGTCTACTTATAAATAGTTTTACCCAAGATTCACACAATTTTACCCAATATTTACACATTCATTCATACCTTCAGTTTACAAAATGAGTGAATCTGCGTAATCATATTCATTGGTCGAATCTTGGGTACAATCATAAAGAGACCCCTAAAATGTACTGAAAAATCCTCTTTAAGCATTTTCTTATTATCATCATCATGGTAATAGTGAACATTTGAGAAAGTTTGTGAAAAATGTTGCTATTTCATAAAGTGTAAAATGCTTTAAAAAATTCTGGCCAATTTTAATAAAATAGTTTAAGGTTTTTGTTTATTAATTTTTTTGTTATTTTTATTAAAAGATACAAATACATTGTTTTTTTTTATCTCCTTTTTAATTAAAGAGTTTATCTTCAGAGCAGGCAGCTCATCCCAAGAGGTAACTGGAAATAATGTTATAGAAGGCTTTGCTCCTTGAACATTTTTTAAAGCTAGAGATCTGGGAAGAAGACTTTCAATTTGATTAAGTAATGTATGTCACATAATAGCATTTGTAATGGTCCTGTTTCCTGGTCAGTTAAAAGCAGCATTTACGTGCAATGTAACTGTAAGTTACTTTGTAAAAGATTGAAGCTAATAAATTGTATTTTAGCCTGACCTTGAGTACTATTACTATCCTATTTGTTCTGCTATGAGGTGTCAATTTGCAGTTCATAAGAAAGCCTTTCAGTCTGAGTGTTTTTTTTTTTTTATAAAATAATAACCAAAGAAATTTTAGTGGTTTCCTTTGCCTTAGGATATTTGTCAAAAACCATATACACCTATTTATTTGTTTCAACTCTGATTTACAATAGTTTAATATCACTAAAATAATACTTTCAATTAAATCCAATTATATTTAGCCATTGCTATATTTTTGTCAATGTCCCTCTATTCATGTAGATTACAAAGGCAAAACCTTTTTAGAACAGTATTATAAAAAGTCTATAATAAAGAAAGGGGAACATACCTGGGTTATATTTGCTATGGGCTCAGTGAATGTTCTTTGAAGTTTACTGTGTCCATTTGCTGCAGACCCTGTGCATGTTATTCTCTTACCCAGATGTAATGGGACTGATTTACTACATGTATATAGGCAATTCAAAATGAATGATCCTATTGCAATTATCCTATACAATTTTATTGATTTCCTTGCTTGCAATCGGGTATTCTTTGCAAATATATATTTTCACTATATTTAAAAAACTAAGTGAGTGATTCCCAGGAAGAAGATAACCTAAATTCCTTGAGATTGTAAGCCCCAATAACTATACTGCAGCAATGAACCTGATTAGCCTGATTGGTAATAATGGCTTAAGTTTGTGATAGATACTTTAACCTATAAATCTTTCAAAATTGTGTTTTGATTGGGTGCATCTGACACATAGGGCTTTATTTATTAAAGCTCTCCAAGGTTTGAGAGGATACACTTTCATAAGTGAAACTGGGTGATCCAGCAAAGCTGGAATAGATCTAGTCTAGGATTGAAAAAAAATGCTATCAAATGACTTTGAAGAAATCCATTACAGGTTTGCTGGATCACCCAGCTTCACTAATGAAAGTATATCCTCTCCAGCCTTGGGGAGCTTTATTAAATCAGGGCCATAATCTGGGTGGACTTCGAGAAAGTAAGAAATGATCTTAAAACGTATTTAGAATAAAATAAATAATGTGTGCAATTGAGCAAGAGGTGACATAGTATACCATTATACAAGCTGTAATAGTTACAGTATGTACTTTGGTGAAAGGTATCATCTATGTCTAGTGTATTCCCTTGTTTTTAATTTGAGCCAACTGCTCCCTGTGTCAGGGATTTAATTTGAGATTTTTTGAAGAGCGCTGATAAGTGAGTAATCCTGGGACATCGGCCTTGCATTTTTGTCTCATGTATCTCAGTTGCTTGAACTAAAGCAATTAGGAAATTAAAGAAACAGATAGGGCACTACCTATGTTAAATGATATACTGCTTAGAGTTATATAATGACATTGGTCTGAATAAAATGCACACAATTCTGCACAATTTTTTCTAAGCATATGAAATCTGTGTCCAGCTTGTCTTTATGGTCTCTTCATATGGTCTTATATCTTCTATGCCATACTGACTTATTGGTTGGAACTCTTTGTGTATGTTATCAATGGGCTAACTGAATACGTAACTTTTATTCTATATTACCATGTCACATTGTGGGTCAGATAGATGCCATGTGCAACATTATTAGCATATCTCTATTCCACAATTGTGCTTAGAATATAATTTACTAAACCCAAAAAAATTGTAGCTCTTATGTTGCTTCTCTAACTAAAATTAATGATAGACCATGACATAACAAACACAATTTATCATGTATAACAATATCCTAAAAGATGCAATTTTCATCAAGAATTATGTAATCAATCACAGTATATTTCTAAGATGTAAGGTTTCCATCCCATTGTTTTAATGTAAATATACCATAGTAATTTAATATGGAGAGGTAGTGCTCTACGCTGCATCCATTATTATACAATATATAGTATATATATCATGGGTTAAACTGTGTGATCCAGAAAACTTGGACTGGATACCCAGAGGGCAAATTTTTGTTAATAGGTGAAGGCTGCCCCAACATTCCCCTCAACTCTCCTGTCTAGTCTGATTCTCAGGCTTGGTAACATACTATGTCTGGGTAGTACATTTCCTTATCTTTTCTCTTGGCCCAAAGTCCTTCCTGTTCAGTAAATCACTTTCTAATTGGAAGACAAACATAGTTTTCTGACTTGAATGTGTGTTATTACTGGCTTCTGTTGCAGTTAACAATAATTTGGAGAAGGATATTTCAGGTGATCAACTTTGGTCAGAATCAGGGTGTCACACTTACCTGTACCTCAGTAAGACCCAGGCATCTCTCTCCAGACCTGGCCATTTAGCTTGCCCGCAGACTCCAGTCTGTGTTAGTGCATCAAGTTACTAGTGCCTAGCTCCCTAGTTCTGTGAGCTAGTTCCTGTTCACTTGGTGCCTATTCCAGTGTTTCTTGTGTCCAGCTCCTGGTTTAACCCCTCGTTGTCCAGGCTGTTGGTTCCCAGCCAACTTCCCTGTACTGTTCCTGTCTGCCTGTGGTTATCCTTGCTTCTCCTGTGCCTCCCGCTGTTCCAGTCTCTCCAGTGTTCCCTATGCCCATATGGGGCCCCTGTGTCATTGCTGTCTGTCTCCTGGATCCCTGGCTATTGACCCCTGGCATGTGACCTGACCTCCCTTGGACCTCCCTTGCCTGTTGCCTCTCCTGACCCTGGCTTTCCTTGACTATCCTCCTGCCTGTTGATTTGGTACTGTGCTTGCCCACCTTGGTGTGCCCAAGGTCCGTAACCTGGCTGTAACCAGCAGCGCAACATCCTCACCATCAGAGGCTCTGGAGAGAACCTGGTTACTGCTTAGACTCTGGGCCTTGGCCCTCCTCAGGGCTCACGCCACCTCCATATGCCCCCTAGTGGTCCTGTCTCTCCGTGTGTGACACAGGGTCCTAACAATAGGCACAGTGGCCCATGGTGGCAGGTGCATTGGAGACTGTAATTGCAATTAAAGTTAATTTGTAAAACCATTAGGTAGCTTTGAAAATATTTTACTTACTATAATTTCATTTTTTTTATTTGCAAACTACAGTTATATTTGCAAAATGGTGAAAATGACCCTATTTTTGTGAAACATTTTCTGCTTACCTAGAGACTGATATTAAGATAGGTATTATTACTGTTTTTTTTTTAAATTACAATGCCCCAAGCCTAGGAGTGTTATGATCTAGAGTTGCTTCATTTGGTCAGATCTACGTTCAGTAATGTCATGTGCCTGAAAAATGGGGTCAGCTGATTGCCTGAATATACCAGGTTCCATCAAATGATTTTTTTCTTTCCTGATGGCACATGTGCCAGGATAACAATGCCATGATTCATTGGGCTCAAATTCTGAAAGAGTAGCTTAACCCCCCTAGCAGTAATCCCGGGTGTGATTTGGGGTGGATTTTACCTGCAAATAGCTGTAATCCCATGTCACACTTGGGGTAGCTTTAACCTAAAAAAAAAACCCACTTACCTTGCTCAGTTGTCCTCCCCCATCATCCTGCTGGTTCCGGCAGGTCCTGAGGACAAGTCCTGCTCCTCCGATCTCTAGACGATCTTCGGGGTTTCCCGGCGGAACGGCGAGAAATTTAAATAATTTTTTATTGGATTCAATACAAAATAGTAATAGTATATATAATATATATATATATATATATATATATATATATATATATGCTACTGTACACTTACATTACATGTTTGACTATTTTTATTTTTTTAAACAGATTTTGGTGTTTTTTAATTTAAAGTTTATTAATAAATGTATTAAATATTGGACATATTTTGGTGAGTTATGCCTAAAGGTTATAGCCTACAATGTAAAATAAATGTCTATGCAAAAAAAAAAATGTAATGCTTTTTCATGGAAATTAGGATGGAATTAGAATGCTAGGGAGGTTAGGGCATGGACTGGCCACCAAAGTTCAGACCTTAACACTTTGGGATGTGCTGGAGAAAACTTATGTAGTGATCTGACTTTCTCAACACAATTCTGCAATAACATGTGAAAACCACATCTATGTTATAGCACGTCTAAAAAGTAAGAGTTCATTTATTGTGTTTTTTTTATTACCCTGGAGTTCAAATACAAATTTCTAAAAACTGAAATGTGATTAATAACACTGAGTATCTATACAAATAAAGTTCAGTTATCTTTACAAAACATATACTTTACATGAATCAGTAATCACACTGAGAAACAACATAATGGACAATATTCCTTATTGCTCCACTTCACAGACCTTGATATCCAAGGAGAGAAATGGCTTCCAGAAAACCTGCTAAAAATAAGTTAATAGAATGTAAAAACAGAAAAATCCACCTGCAAATAATACTTTCTCATCTCACAGTTGTCTTCTTACAGATACTAAGCCAGCAACCTCCTGCTGATGCCTCATGATGATGCAAGCTGACTCGTTTTATTGATGAAGACATTGGGTTAAGGTATATATTTTATAGGTTTTGCTGTGTTAATTTATCAGATGTTTCACATTTTCCATGCTTTTCTTCGCTATATGTAAGTGTGAAAAATAGCCATGTTGGGAAGCTGTTTAAATCATGCAGCTATTTCTGGTCACACCAATATAAATGCATATTTAAAAGAACAAGCAAGATGAATTTATAATTTTGAAATATTAACCAGATACATTTAGCTATCTTTTATTACAGTAACTATATATATTTATAAAAAAAAGTTCACTAAAAGTAGTATGCATCTGGATGTGACCTACTTTAGTAATAGTATCTAGAAATGTGAAATGATGACCACAGCCATTTTTACACTACTATATACCTTTCTGTGCTTTATAACCTAGAGCAAAGTACAATAGTACCTTTGATAAATACATAAAAGTTTACAGCAGCCAAATGCATAGACCTTACATTTATTTAAACATAAATATGTGTATGTGTATAGAACATATACAATACTGTATAAAGGTTGTAAGGTTACTACACAGTGGTGTGAGAGTTCACAAGAATATTTTTTTTAGATAGTTATTTTATGTTTTTTGTATTAGTGTGGCAATAGAAAAGAATGTAGATTAGAATTTTAACAACATATTATGTATATCATAACCATTCAGCTTTTACACAATGGTAACCCTAGCACATATAGAATGTCAGTTGATATTTCAAAGTTTAATGATATAATAGCAAGCCACACCACTGCAAATGCCTTAGTATTATAATTATTATTAATATTCTTTTATAGCACCACCACATACCATAACTGGGGCTGCAGATGACAAATCTCCAAAATAGACAAACAATAACATAAGATGAGAAGAGAACCTACTCATTAGAGCTTACGGTCTGGGTACACAATAGGAGGGGGGTATGGAATGGTGGCTAATTAGTGATGAGACAGATATAGATGAGAAGGCATATCTGAAAAGGTGACTTTTCTAAATGTTTCTTGAAGGTAGGAACAAGCCCTAATGGGTTGTGGATGGGAGTTTCAGGAAGTGGAAGCAGCTCTGGAGAAGTCTTGGAATTGTGTGTGAAAGAGGTTATAAGTGGGGAAGTCATTAGTAGGTCATTGAAGGAGCAGAGAGAGCAGCTCCTGACCCCCTGGCCAGAGCCATGGACCACCAAAATTTTCTCGCAGACCACCGGTTGGTGACCACTGGCTTAGCTGGCTGATATTTCAAGGTCCTGTGTAATTTATTTCTCACATGCAATAGAAGAAGCAGAAGAAGGCTAAATGAATTTATCCCTCAAAAGATCCTGAATGTTCTTTCTTACACTATATAAACACCAAACATTGAAGTATGTAGGTAGCAAACCAGCCCTACCCACAATTTACACAACTTTAAATCTTTTTTTTAAATACTAATACTATTAATATATTAAGTCAGTATCATTTTATATCAAAACAAACCAGGCGATAAAATGTCACATTTAATTAAAGGGTAGTTTAATACTTGGAGGTTGTTCAACAGTTAAATAAAAAACAAGTATTGTATCAAAATATGTAAACACTATTCTATAATATGGATAGATATGGACTGTTGGCAACTTAAACTCAGTTAAATTGTGAAACCATCAAGATTTAATCTCCTCTGAAAATCTTTATAAAACGCTTAGAAATTCAATAGTTTTAACATGCACAGAAAAAAACAAACAAACAAGTCAAGCGAAACTGGAGAGGAAAAAAATGCATAAATAGCATCACTTTGCTTGAAGAAGTTGAATTATGCTGGCATTAGGCCAAGCTAAAATTAAATGGCAATATAATCCTCTAGGGAAAGATGCACTTAGATTTTTTTTCTTAATAGAAACTTTGTTTTTGTAGACAGTGAGCACCTTACTGAGCAAACACCAACAACATCTGCTGCTGTTAGTAACAACTGACCTCTTAATCATCAGCTCCTCATTTCAGAATAACTGCAGGCTGTTAGTACAACATCAAGCTTCTGAAGAAGTCCCTTTGCAACCCCACCATACAGACTGACTGCTGAAATAATAATTTACCTTTCATTTACCAGCTCACACTGCCAGTACACAAAGCTAAACAAGTGTCAAGCTTTTTTTTATTGAATACTTAAATATCTCTGAAGAAAAACGTCCAATTTCTGTATTTTCCAGGAAATTCACTGAGATTAAGTGAACAATCTTGCAGATCAGGGTGTGTTTATTGAATGTCAGATTTACTGCTTTATGACTGGACCCCTATATTTCACGTTTTTATTTTAATGTTTTATGTACCATAGCTTGGGTTTTATACATTATAATATAAAACATTTGAATCAATATTTGTAGTATATTTAACATAAAATGCAGTAATATTGTCTTTGGTGTTGCCAAGGGCTTTAAGATACACCATTAGTAAATAAAAATAATAATGAATTACGATTAACTACTCTATAGTTAACCACCCACTAAAACTGTTATGCAACCTCTATTTAATGTACAGCGCTGCGTAATATGATGGCGCTATATAAATCCTAATTATTTTTTTATTATTATTAATATTATGATTGATTAATAATAATAATAATAATAATAATAATAATGATAATAATATTTGAAGAGAAAATTTAAAAAAACAGTTTCGTTTTTTTTAAATAGTATTTTTTTTAAGAATGTATGATGTCTGTGTAGTACAATATCACTTAATGAAAAATGAATGTTTAATGTCAGTGTTTTAATTTTGTTGGAAGCTTTTATATTCAAAGTTTTCTTTTAATAGCTGAATGTATGTTTCTCAGGGTTACAATATTGCCATATATGATCTAGAATAGTTCAGACTAATGTATGATCTTGGTGTATGTTGACATCAATATTTTTTAATATTTTAAAATTTGTATTTAATTTGATCATAATTCCACTTTTGTACATTTGGTAATCTGTTATGACCTGTAGTTTGCATACTAAATTGTATCTTATGTTTTTTTTTATTCAAAACTTTATTAAAAACCTATAGAAACCCAAATGTTGCTGGAAGCTATGGACTGCTTTAATGTCACTGCTTTAAAAGGCTTTAGATTGCTCCTGGGTGCCACCATCTTGCTTCCACCACAGCAGCACCCAAAAGATCCCCACACATACAAACAATGGTAGTTTTGTGTTTTCTGTTTTTCTTAAGCATTCCCAAGCTAAATTGTGTCATCTATAATAATGCCTAACAGATCTTCTGGGACTTCTTTGTGTGGCCTGTTTATAGAAATGGAAGACAATTCCATTAAAAAATGTGAATAGCGATCATATTAGCTGGCCACATTTCATTTATTCTTTAGCAAAATAAAACAAAAATTAGAGTGGTCACTGTGGCTAAATTTCTATTTTTTATAAAGAGACTTGAGTGCTTTATATAGTATCATTACTTCCTTTAAACGTCCTGATGTGGAACATTACAATGTATGTAACAGTTTTATGTCTGTAACTAAAGTTTGTTTTCTGTCTGTACTTTCTTTTATTTTAAAGAAACAAAGGTCTTCATATTTTTAATGTCAATGCTTATTTGAAAAACATTATTAAATACAGATTATACTAAAATGATTAGTCTTTAAGGACAAAATTAAAACTAAAAAGCAGCTTATTCACAGCAAAAATTTAATACATTAACAATACCAATAGAGACGTTAACATTAGAGAATGCTAATTTGGCAAACAAAATAATGTTTGCATAGATAATGACAGCATTAGATAGGTTTGCGTCTTAGGAGAGTGAAACTGAGTTCACTTAAGGTGAGATTGAAAAGCATCATCCTTCAGAACCCAAAAGTAATGCATATTTTAATTGACAACCTTTGCAACTCTGGGCTTCCTCTTCTTCTCTCTACTTTGAGAAAAAAAAATCTGCTTGCAATGGCAGGCGGCAGACTGCTATTTTTAATTTACAAAGCTATAATAAATAAATCCCATTGCAGCTCAGGGTTATTTTAAATGCATTGTTTTCAAAAGTTATATTGATAAATACATTGGCAAAGGAACAAAACATTATCTTACCTGTGTACATTCCAATACAAACCAGTATGTCGTATACGCAGAAGAGCATTGTGAAAGTAAGCCATAAATAGGCTGATTTTCTTCACAATTGAACAGTGTGTGATAGTATGATCAATTAACTTTTGATTAACAGTCAACATTATATTGTACAAGCTGAAAATTGAATGAACTAATATCGACTTGTGTATGGCTAGATGACCTGCAGTTAAATATTTTCTTTATACTTTCCAATCTTTGTATAAGTGTGATCAGAGTATGCCTGTATTGTTGAAGGACTACCTGATCCATACTGATCCATATTGTCTAGTGCAGTGGCTTTGCAAGTTGTTCTAGTAATATTTTCTTATATCACTGTTCTTTCTTCTCTGCAATATTGATGTATACTCTTTAAGGAGAAACGGAAATGTAGAAGCTGTTCCAAAAAAATATTAATAGTAATATTAATAGTATTATTAGTATTAATCCTGTGGATTTCTATCAGTTGATCTTTTTTCCCATCAATGATTTACCATCTTCTACCTATGGTTATTGACTTCTGTACTGTGTCTTTGTGTGAAGGTGGCCATCTTGGTAGAAGCAGGACTTTCCTTCCCAAGTTAGAGTCTCTCACTCCAAATCTGCTGAGAATAGAAGGTACTAGCTGCAGCACCTTAACTATGAGGTTGTAGGAGCCTAGGCATCCTCATATATCAGAAATGGCAATGCTTTTTTTAGGAGGAATTCCAGACATGTGATTGCTTGGGTACAATTAACATTTCTAGATGGTCAGTATAACTTTTTGAGTTTAGATTTGCTTTGAAAAATATGCTTTACTTGCAATTTTCTAATTTTACACACAAAACTTGTCTAGTTAATTAAAAGTACAATAACACATTTGGGTATATATTGTATTCACAAAAACCCAGCTATTGCAGTTTTGGGTTCAATAAGTGTTGAAATGTGAATTGAAGAAACATTAATTAAATAAAATGGCTTTTCTTGTTGTAACATTACAACATTGGGTTTTTAAATAGATTGTCAGCATGCAAACCTAAAACAGCCAACTAGTTTAATAAAACAGGAATATTTATCCTCAACAGGGCATCTTTCCTATGATAATTTGTCTAATTGTGATAACTAGAAGAACTTGTCAACTACTAGAATGAAGTCAGCAAGGCATAAAAAGGCCTCTATAAAAAAAGCAGATTTTAGACTTTTAGAATTACTTTGAAAATAAACCCAGCCCACGGGCACAAAACAACATTTACCTAGTTATCGTTCTGAAAAAAAATTGTCAGCTCCTGAAATTCCTTTTTCAAAAATGTGCAGTATTACTGTACTGAGTTTTGGAAAAAGTCAACATCATAGAAAATAAGTATGGCTCCATATTACCTATTTAGGGTTAAAAGCCTAAATGGGCTTTGCCTGAGCCACCTGGAAGTTTTAGCTGTACCTACCTCATGTGATCAGACCTAGCACAATATCATTTGGTATTGCAGTGAAAGGATTAACTTATCCCTCATCCATCCCAGGATTCAACACTCACTAATTCAACAACTGCGAACATTAAATCAATGGAGTGGCATGCTAAATGACCAACAACATTTCAGGGTTAAAAAAAACGAAAATGTTTTTCTCATAATTGAGTATACTGTTAAAGTTAGGTAAGGTATAGCTAAATTTCTCACCTAATGCCTCATGAAACTGATGGACCAAACTGTAAATGCAACATTTTAGCATGTGCAGCAAGGCACTGTAATGCATGTTAGTGCATTGCCACATGTTGCATTGTACTGCACAATGCCTAGGAAAGGTGCATTGAACTGCCATTCAGAAAACAGGTTTGTCCCCAGGTTAAGAACATCCGACATATGGACAACTCCAAGATACGAACTGGGCTTCCTTGCTCACTGTGTTCAGAATAGAGGCTTGAAAGGGCAGAGGGGGCAGTTTGCATGACTTGCAGAAGAAGTCTTTTTCTAAACACAGCTGAGGTTGAGGGTTATTTCTGCACCTCTTGTAACTCTTTAACGACCAAGACAAACTCTGCAGTTGTTTCATTTTGCATATCAAAGCACAGCTTGCTCCAGAAGGTAATAAATGTCTAGGTTCCATAAAGTTTTTTTTTTTTTTGCTTTGTTTGTAATTAACTCACAGTGAGGATTATATACAGTAACTGGCACCATGAGTAATAATTTGTTGGGGCAAACATCGGTCCTAATTGCATTTATTAAAATAATGTATCTGTTCCGACTTACATACAAATTCAACTTAAGAACAAACCTTCAGTTCCTACCTCCTATATAACCCGGAGACTACCTGTAAATGGCACTTCATTGTACTAGTGTAAGAATGCAAACCGAGTTGCTGTGAACAGGCCAGACCCTTCCAAAAGTTGATGTAGTCTTTTTGTAGCAATGAAAATACAGTAGCAATTGATATGGATTAATGGGCTAATAGTGATTTCTATTGAATTCCAATATACAAATGCTGGGTTAGGCATTTTTCTTTGGTATATCATTAAAGTTCTGTCTCAAATATATAAATAGTCTTTACACTAATAATGGGTGTCAGGGAGTGGATAAAGATTCATGATTATTTTGTGTGTGAATTCTTGCTTTAACATAAAAAAAAATTGGGCAGAAACATTGATAACAGTGAATGTCATCTGCAGATAAATGAAGCTAGTTTGGATACACAGGTTGGGACTTGGGACTTAGCACCAGGCTGAAGAACACCTGGGATTTTCCAGGCAGGTATCCAACTAAAATTGATTAGTCTGCTGCAGCTGGACAGACAGAAAGTCTGGATAAAACTTGCCACCTCCTGCTTTCCAAGGATAATTATTAACTCCGAATACAGCTCAGCTGAATTATGTAATGTTTTACATGTGTGCCACCTAAAATGCATTTAGCATTGAGATTGTTGAAACTACATAAAACACAAGAAAAGAAAACAATGATGCTTCATTGGGATAAATATTTCTTTGTATGCGGGTAGGTTACAGTGCGATCGTTTTAAAAAACACTTGACATCTGGGGATAGTGGAGTATTTACAGCTCACAATGAAATCGGTTATAGGCACAATAATGGATATGGTTCTTCAGAGCGGATGATATTCAGGGTCAAGTATTTCTGTAATGACAACAAAGTAATTTTTCATCTGGGG
This sequence comes from Pyxicephalus adspersus, assembly GCF_032062135.1. Classification (NCBI taxonomy): domain Eukaryota; kingdom Metazoa; phylum Chordata; class Amphibia; order Anura; family Pyxicephalidae; genus Pyxicephalus; species Pyxicephalus adspersus. The sequence goes on from NC_092860.1 coordinate 31,990,164, forward strand.
ACTCCTTATAGACAATCCAATACTTGGAAACAATACACAATGGAATTATGGATGCAAGTTATTTAAACAATGCTATCTAGCCAAATGACATATTTTAGGATGCCGAGTAATTTTTTTAATGGAATGAATTATTTCCTGAGTCTTCTTGAGTGTGCTAATTCTAGAGGCACTTACTCATTTCCAAACAGCATCATTATGAGTCAAGATAAATAGTCATTTTGGTGGTATAGCACAGAGAAACCCTGAGATTCCTTTTTAAAGCACTCATTAATTCAGTTTTCAGGGCTGCAGCTACTGCAGCAGGTGAAGTATTTTATCCTTTCATCTCATTAATCACTTTAATGTTGCTGAGAAGTAGTCTATTAATACCTGGTCAGGAGACCAGGCCATCCTGATCCATAACAACTTTAGTAACAGCACAGCCAGCTGGAGGTTAATATGCTTCAACTTAATAAACCCCAAATTACTTTTAAATATAGAACTTAATAATAGAAATATTCAAAAAGAATGTACATTTTAAATGTTCAATTTATTTAAAATAGTATATTCTGTGATTTAAAAAAAAACCTTTATTTAAATGTACCTTACATGTAATTAATTTTATGGCATGATCTGTATATCTGTTTTAGGAATTCTGCCAAAAAAAATACTTTCAAAGTGATTATAAACTGACTCTGTCTAAAATGGATATTTTTGTTTTATGTGGTTGCTTACATATTACTATAAACTATTTAAATAACACACATATACACAATGTTACATATATGCTTCCTATACCTCTTTGGAATTGCAGTGGAAAGATACACGTCCAACAATGATGTCCAAATTGGTATGTCCATTACAACTTTGTATGGGGAAGTGGAGACAAAATCTAGTGCCAAAAAATTACTTGCAACTTAAACTTCTATAAGGGTCCATTAACATCCATGTGCTGTGGCAATCTGTATGTGCATTTGCCCAATGAAAGCAATTATTCTACTCTAAGTGATGAAATAAATCATTTTGCAGTACTAGTTTCTAGATGATGTTCCATCCTCTATGTATAATGGGTACCTACATTTAGATATAAACATCCACACAAACCAACGTATTTATTTAGTTTTTTATTATTTTTTATACAACCTGTTTGTGGGTTGTTGTTTCTAGTTAGCTTGGTAGAGTTAGATTGATGTGTAAAGGTGCGTACACACTTCCAATTTTTATCGTTCCAATCGAACGACGAACGATCGATTGGGCAAAAAATCGTTCGTAAAAAAGTAACCAACGACGCCGACGAACGAGGAAAATTGTTGGAAACGAACGACCGGACCGGCGGATCGGATTGGGGCGACGATCGTTGAACATCGTTCGTGTGTACGGTCGTTCGTTGATCGTCCATGTTCAGAGCATGCGTGATGAACGAACGTCCGTTCACTTTCCTGTCGTGCACATAGTTCCTCTATCGCTTAAACGATCGTATCTATTGTGTGTACAATATCTACGAACGATCGTGTCGTTACCTCTATGTGCAGGATCGGTGCTATACGATCGTTCATATATATCGTGCAGGAACGTTCGTCGTTCGTTTTCCAACGATAATAATTGGAAGTGTGTACGTAGCTTAACTAAAACAATATCACTGGTAATTTGTTTGCATAATACTTATTCAATGGTAATAAGGATTTATGATTGGTACCCATTCATTTTCAGGTGACAGTGCTTGCAGATACAAATAGGCTAACCATTCCTAAATGAAATAATAATTGGGTAGGATGTTGTAATTGGAAGCTGTTGGTTCCACTACGCTAATTTGGCTGCACTGTTTGTTTCTCACCATTGCTGTCTATTGTGGTAACCACAGGATCTCTGAAACATCTCGGGCGTTTAAGAGACATGCCTTATAGCTTGGCCAAAGTAGACCAATGTCATAAATATGGTCTACAGAAGAGGTGATTTATTTTCTAATTATAGGGGGTTTCAAATAATACCCTTGTCATCACTCACATCACTGTACATTATATTTTGTTATATTTTTGTATATGTAATGATACCTGAAGCTACCAAATACTGAGGGCTTTCTACAGGAGATGGCCAGGAACTAGCGACATGCTGAGTATACGCATGGCTACTAAAGAGATGTTGATGAAGAATATGCAGTTTCCAGCATGTGAATGTTAAAATAATTTGCTATTGTTCCCTTCATTTCAGGTAAAACATCTACTATGCATAGTAATTTGCATTTTGAGAGAGTTCTTTCTTTTTTGGGAAAAAATGTAGTCAAACATTGCTGTCATCCTTCTAAAAATTTTAATTTCTGGCTGTCTCAGGTTGGCACTGGTCAAGCATGAAGCCAGTGAATTAAAGTTGGGTCTGATTTCCTAATCTCCATATGTACTGACCCAGGATGTGTGGAACCTAGGTCATTCAGCCTTGGCCAATTAAGATGGCCAAAAATCGTAACCCTGGAAGAGGAGGTAAGTGAAGATGACAGTGAAATCACCAGTCTCTTCTGCCATAAGGAACCTGCCTTTTGGCAATTTTTGACTTTTTTTTTTTAGATTTAGCTCTGCTTTAAATATAAAATATTCATTTATAGTTAGCTACATATGGAGAGACACCCTTGCCTTAGTCACTTACAAAAATAAAGAGATACTGGTACTTTACAAGCTGTTTTTTTCCACTTACAAGAAGTAGATAATTCCTAGGAGAAGGTTTTAAATGGCTTTGTATTTTTTCCACAAGTTTTTTATATATTGAACTTTAGGTTGACTATTAAGGATTAGATTAGAAACTAAATATATTATGTAAGGGAGTAAGCATTACGTTGTTTGAAGTAGGCAATAATGTGTGCCCTGCCTGTGCTGCATAACACACATAACCTTACATTATGATGTTCAAACTCTCATAAATCTGTCCTTTAAATGTGTAAACATTTAAAATATGGCAAGTCTGTTAGGCTAGTTAAACAAATACTTATGTTAAAGCTGTCATAAATATAAATATATGAATATTAATGCTATCACTTTGTGCCTGCAAACACCTGTCCCGGTCTACATCCTGCTAAGCTCACAGGCAAACTGAGAGTCAATTACTGTCAATTTGCATGTGTATGTCTTGTTGTTTTCATAGTGATGCACATGTTTGTATGTCTGATATTTGTTGATTCATACACATACATATGAAACATACAATACAATAAATTAGGTATTTGTGTTGGAAATTATTCAGAATGAATAAATATATGCCAAATCTGTTAACAGATCATTTAAAAAAACTCTACCCCAGAAATTTTCAATCAGCACAACTTATTTACTGTATTCTCATGGAATTGTGTGTACTGTAATGCCAAAGGGCATTACTTTGCCATCCAGAAAAAGTGAATGCTGTGTACCCTTGCTGTCGGCGTGATCTGGCTCAATCTGTAAACATAAGTAATTATTTTAATTATATAACATTTGCAGCCTAAAAACTGATGGCTATAGCTTTACCACTGCAATTTGTATTGTACACATTACCAAAATAATTATGGGAAAAAAATGTTTACTTGAATTTAGATACAATCAATCAAGAAAGAGTGAGACTAGAGATAGGTTGTCATTCCTTTGTTAAATAGAGGTAATATAGACCCTGCTGTCATTAAATTGTTTGTAGAGACTTACTCCCTGGCATTTTTTAATTCAATTTGCAATCCAGTTTATTTGAAAACTTTGTTTTATTACCTTGTTATTTACCTGTTTATTTATGTATTAAAGTTACACACTGATCAAACAGCAGGCATTTTATTTCACTTAGTTTTTTCATGTCAACAGTATGACATTACTGTTCAAGCAAAGCATTAACTATTGACAGTAAATGTTTCTTTCATTCATCATATATGCAAATGAGTGATATACATTTCATAGGAAAATCATGTATAAATATATTTGTAAATATATATATATATATATATGTCCACAATAGGTTCCCTTGATTCTATAATACAGGTACAATGAAAGCACAACTATATAAAAATTACATGTGTTGAGGAAAATAAAATGTAATATTTTGTGGTGTTTATGAAACACTTTGTGGACTGCATATTGTTAAAAGTGAATATTTAAAAGTCACTAAAGGTGCTTGGAACAGTAATATTCTGGCTCAGATTGAATCTGTTTAAATAAATTGCAATTAGATTCTAAATATGTATATTTACAGAGCCATACTATACTTTCAATGATAAGATGACTATAGCTGTCATTGTCCAGCAGGCTGATTGGCCAGGATAAAGGCTGTCATCGCATGGCACCTGTCATAGTCCTGAGACTGGATTGGCTTATAGGATGTCATTGGATTGGTCTATGACAGGTATAGCAATGTAGGGCTGGAACTCACATTTCTCAAATTCTGAGTTCCAATCCAAGGTTGAAATAGCTTCAATCTGAGTTGGCATCGACTCCAGATGTACATAAATACTTTCATTTTTGCATCCTAACCTCTAAGTTTGAGATCAAAAATCAAGGAGAGCTTTTTGTCATGGATGTATGCAAATGACTATTTGTTTATTGTTATTTTTGTTTAAATTTAAAAAAAAAAAACTTAATAAAAATCATTGAACACAAAAAGCAAGGAGAGAACTTTTGCAAGATCTAGATAATAATTTAGAAACTTACACAAGACCAAGGACAAAAGCTGTACATTGTTTTGTATGGAAATGTATTTTACATTGTACTCCTATAATTCTTAGACATAATTCACCAAAATATGTCCAATATTTAAAAAAAGGATTAATATATATTTATATATATATATATATATATATATATATATATATATATATATTGTGGTAGATTCCTGGGGGTTGCGCATGGTATTGGGATGCTTACAGGGCAGATAATAGACACCAGACTCCAAACGTCCAAAATAACAGCAGTATTTATTTCTTTAGCTAAGTGTTATAGTACACTCCACAACTTTACAACAAAATATTAAACAGTAGCCCGGCTGGGCATCTGGCTACCTCACTGCGTACCCTCTGTTTCTAACACACACTATATCACCACTGTTCAATCACAGTTTAAGTCTTGATAACCCACTGGCTTTCCTGGAGCTCTGTCCCCTTTTCCTGTAGCCTGAAACAGACTCTGGCTCCTTTCCCAGCCTGGAACACACTTTCTCTCAGCCCGGAACCCTCGGGCTGCCTTCCCAGCCTGGAACCCTCTGGCTGCCTTTCAGCTTCTGACTGCTCACTCCAGCCTCTGACTGATCACCTCTCTCCTTGCACCTGACTGCAGGTGCATAAATCCCAAACTCTGAGTTGAGCCAAGGAACCCACCCTTTCACTCCCTTGGCCAGCTCCAGGACCCTAAAGAACCAGTTTTTTTCTGTAACAGTTACAGTTATTAAATACAATACAAAATAATTTGAATTTCCTCCCACGCTTCCTAGCATGCACTGACGCATGCACCAAAGTCACCGGGAACTCCCAGGGAACAGGATGGGATTCGACGATCAGGATGCTGGAGGACGCCGTTGGGACCAGGTAAGTGTTTTTTTAATGTTTTTAGCCACATTTGGGGTTACCCCTTTCAGCATTTTTTTTCCAGAACCACAGTCGGATTACTGCTCAGGGGTTAAGCATTCTATGTTAGAGAATCATCCAGGTCAATCTGTCCATGTGCTAGTAACTGATCCCCCACCTGCAGATGTTTGATGAATGTCAGATTCACTGTTTTATAAATGGACACCTAAGCTTATACATTAGAAAGACAAACAGCTACTACTAGCAGGTTGGGGATTATTAAGGACAGAATGTTTGCTGATCATCATGTCATAAAAGAATCCTGTAACAAACATGAAAATTTTAAAAAAGTAATGCAAAAAGGACATAAAAGAACAGTTTATGAAACTTGCAAAAATCAAAAATACATAAATAAACTTGACCAGAAACGATTACCAAATTTTTTTGCAGCTGATGAGTTAGTAAATTGTTCTTGAACCTTATATATTTTGTCAAATTTCTTTTTTTGTGTTATTTTCCAAATACAAAGCTTTATAGATATAATCGCATTGTTTACATATTTAAGAAGAGATTTAAAAGGCTTTATACATTTCTGTAATTTTCCCAAATAGGCTTTAGTTTGTGTTCAAAGTCACCATATAATTACAGGTAGGCAGATGGAAATAAAACTTTTTCTCAGGATTTGCCTAATTTAAGCAAGTTTATTATGAGTATACAGTCATTGTTCAGTGATGTGGACAATTGATTGCATTTATGTTGCATTGAATTCACCAACAGAGCTTAGATACAATAGTGTGCAGGTGGTCTGGAGTGAACTGGCACATTGTTTGTACACAAGGGATGTCCTGCGTCCTCTTTTTGTTGTCCCAAAGAAATGGGAGATACATTTAAATGTAATTGTCTGCTGAGGCTTTGTGGTTAGTGCTCCTGCTACTCCAAATTACACTGTTTACAAAGCTTGCTTCGCAAGTTGGCACAGATCCATTCATATTGGATACATCCAGTAACTTTATGATCTTTTTTATGGATAAAAGGGAGACATGAATGGAAATATGAACGCAGTCAATCAAAAGATAGATAATGCAAAAGGAGAATGACAAGTTAAAGAAATAACAGAAATGAACTATAGAAAGTCACAGTTTTGATTCTCCCAACACTTACAGCATACAGAGAGAAATGTAAAACTTGCTTTTCTTTTACATTATTTCTTTATTCTGTTGGTGACATTTATACTGTCATCTGGCCTATATTATCTGTTGTGTGTCAGTTCACACAGAGGTCTATTTCATCAAAATGATTGATGTCGGTAAGTGGTGAAATTACAAAATGTTTGGCAAAATCTGACAACACATGACTGGAAGAAATTGGGACTTTGCAATAACTTGATGCTTGGCAAAGATCTCACGATATGTTTTTAAAGGATTACTTAAATTGATCAATATGTATAAATACCTAATTATTTTACTATATTAAAAATATAGATGAGGTCTCTCATTAACACTAAATGTGATAGCTGATATATGATATTCATTTTTAAATCATCTTTTATTTTTCTTTTAGAATGGCTGGCTTTTATGTAGTCATTTTGTATAATACCAGTTTTCACAAAAAAAAGTTTGAAAATTTTGAATAAGTTCAGAGTCTTAAAAATAAAAGAAAGCAAAAAGGTTCATACTAATCTCAAATTAATCCTTGTCACCTGGAAAAAAAAAAATCATAATCATTACAAAAAATTAGAATCAATACAGATAACATACAGAAAACCAAAAATATAAACTTATATATTTATATATATATTTATATATCAGATGCCAGAAATACCTTTGTGCGCTTACACCTTACACTTACACTTACTCTCCTGTTATAAAATATATTTTTTCAAAAATAGAATAGATGTTATTTTAATTGCGTTCTTATGGAAAGTATTCAGTGCCTTTTAAATTGCCATATATATTAAACCATCGTCATTCTTCTCTGATCCTTGGCATCAACAAGGCATCTTTTCCAAGGGAAATACATACTTAGTAATAAGAGTGTCACAACTTTTATTTCTATTATTTATTTCAAAATTGTACAAACTATAAGAAATGAGTGGCTGGGTTTGGGAAGAATATGATTAGTGTTTGGGATATAAGAAAAATTTTTAGAGAGCCATTCATTTTGCCATTACTGTAATTTCCTACTGAAAACACTAGTTTCTTTTGTGTCACTCAGATCTAATTATATTTTTTTTACCTTGAATAAGTAAGATCAAGGTCAATCTGACTTCACTGACTGCATGCTTGCCTCAATTAAGTTACTGAGGACTTAACAAAGTCAGGATATTGAAAATGTCATGAGTGTAAGCTGAGAAGATCATAATTATGGATTTGTACATTTCCTAGATGCGTGTGCATGCGTTGTGCAGATTGTACTGATATATGAGAACGTAATAACATACATAACTTAAATAATACTGCTATTTGCTAGTTAGAAATAAATATAATATTTTATTGTCATATAAAATATTTAGTTCATAGGGTAAAAACATGATCATATTCTTAAAACAGATCTCTATGCAGGTATAAAATGCACTAATAAAAACAGCTCTGTGATAATAATAATCAATAATACATCATGAAGTGTACTTTTTAAATGCAACAGCGTAAGTACCTGAATTTGACCAAACCTACTACAATCTCTCTGTACAGCAGCACAATGATATTAGTCAGCTGTTTTGCAGCACAAGAAGCATGCTGACAGTAAAGCTACGTACACACTTCCAATTATTATCGTTGGAAAACGAACGACGAACGTTCATGCACGATATATACGAACGATCGTATAGCACCGATCCTGCACATAGAGTTAACGACACGATCGCTC